>NC_086450.1:140321393-140621393 GCF_028390025.1 Pseudophryne corroboree
AGTGCTCTGTGCACAATTGCAGGAATGCATGTTTAAATGTATTTATATTTAAGATGTGGTCACCTGTATATTTAAAGGAAAAATGCACTTACTATAGATGTCTGAATAATCATATCCTGTCAGTAGGAAGTGGCATGCTAATGGCCCTGTCCTAGCAGAGAGGTGTGAATGACAAAACCTTTTGATGTGTAAGTTCCTTAGAGAGCGATGTTACTGATGGGGAATATCCTTATCCCATATGTACAGTAGTTCTGGGCTTGGAACCTGTTTCATGTAATGATTTAATTGATATACGAACCCTGAATGGCAGATGCAGGAAGGAAGACTGTTTGATGTGTTGTATAGCCTTTCCTGTTGTAATCCCAAACACTGGGATTGCCTGAAGATGTAAATGACCAGAAACATTTGTATTTTGAAGCTATGTGATAAATTTATCAATAGTGAATGTTAATCTGATACCAAACGTTGTCTGGGTGACAGGAAGGAGGATATTGTTTTATTGCACTTACTGACATCCTTGTAAAATGTAATTTATTTATATTTTGTGCGATAACCTGATTGGTTGGAGAAGACAGGGAGGGTTTACCCCCCTGTAGTACTGTGTGGAAAATTGACATAAAAAGGAGGCCTGCGTGCCTCCAGATTGTAATTGTACCATCTTTATTCTGCTGGAACATCTTGCTGTATGCTGTTGCCCCTAGCAATAGGGAAGAGTCTTTTTTAAGGCTATTATTGAGCAAATAAACATCTCATCTGCCTCAAGAAAATTGCTTCATCTTGTGACCTACAGGGTTATGCCAAACATAGCCCCATCCTCCGGCTGTCCAGGGAAGCACCTAACGTCTCCAAGTTCCGCCTTCCGCCAGCTACCGGTAGAGGCCTAGCAAGTGGCTAGTGGGGATTCGTCAACACCACACAGGTGTGGTAAGGCAGTGCGTCTGCACATACAGAGCAGAACCGTGGTTCCAAAAGCCACGGCAGGTTAGGAGTTTGGTGGTGGCAGCATAAACCAGCCCACAGCACAGTGGGTGGAGTCAGTAACAGGCGTTTACTGACGGTAAGCGGGAATCCCCTATGTGGCCAGGTCCCGTGTGACCTGACCCTCCATTCTGTGCACAGGAGACGGGACGCAAAAGCGGTGAGTGCTTTCATACGGAACTGTCCTGTCACAATATTTGATTGGCTATTAAAAGGAAACACACCCACACTGGATAAACTATGTCTGCACGGATTTCAGCACATTTATTTTTCATTTGGTACTTCTCTGAGCCACTTGCTTGTTTTTGCCATAAATGTGCCAGTCCTTCACTATCTGCACATCCCCTAAATGTCAGAATGGCAGGGATTTTATATCCAAGATACCACCCATCCTTTAGCATCGCAATGATCTCATATACTGTAGCTTCTAATCTATTCTATCTTCAGCACTCTTGGTATGTTATACAAACAGAATAGTCCAGAAATTTGAATTTTCAATGTAACAATTTTCCTGCAATTAGATTCAGGAGGAGATGTACCAAATCTTGAAGAAAGATAAAATGGAGAGTCATTTTTCAAACACAGGGAGAGATGTACTAAGCCTTCGAGAGTGATAAAGTGGAGAGATAAAGTACCAGTCAATCAGCTCCTAACAATTTTCAAACACAGCATGTAAAATGGCAGTTAAATGCTGATTGTTTGGTACTTTATCTTTCTCCACTTTATCTCTCTGAGACATTGCCACCTCAGTTCTTAGACAGCAACCATGAGAGTGGGCATCTACTGAATGGCAGGTTCTAAGTAGTGATGTGCACCGGAAATTTTTCGGGTTTTGTGTTTTGGTTTTGGATTCGGTTCCGCGTCCGTGTTTTGGATTCGGACGCGTTTTGGCTAAACCTCCCTGAAAAATTTTTTGTCGGATTCGGGTGTGTTTTGGATTCGGCTGTTTTTTTACAAAAAACCCTCAAAAACAGCTTAAATCATAGAATTTGGGGGTCATTTTGATCCCATAGTATTATTAACCTCAATAACCATAATTTCCACTCATTTTCTGTCTATTCTGAACACCTCACACCTCACAATATTATTTTTAGTCCTAAAATTTGCACCGAGGTCGCTGGATGGCTAAGCTGAGCGACACAAGTGGCCGACACAAACACCTGGCCGATCTAGGAGTGGCACTGCAGTGTCAGGCAGGATGGCAGATTTAAAAAATAGTCCCCAAACAGCACATGATGCAAAGAAAAAAAGAGGCGCACCAAGGTCGCTGTGTGACTAAGCTAAGCGACACAAGTGGCCGACACAAACACCTGGCCCATCTAGGAGTGGCACTGCAGTGTCAGGCAGGATGGCACTTAAAAAAATTGTCCCCAAACAGCACATGATGCAAAGAAAAAAAGAGGCGCAATGAGGTAGCTGTGTGACTAAGCTAAGCGACCCAAGTGGCCGACACAAACACCTGGCCCAACTAGGAGGGGCACTGCAGTGTCAGACAGGATGGCACTTCAAAAAAATTGTCCCCAAACAGCACATGATGCAAAGAAAAAAAGAGGCGCACCAAGTTCGCTGTGTGACTAAGCTAAGCGACACAAGTGGCCGACACAAACACCTGGCCCATCTAGGAGGGGCACTGCAGTGTCAGACAGGATGGCACTTCAAAAAAATAGTCTCCAAACAGCACATGTTGCAAAGAAAAAAAGAGGCGCACCAAGGTCGCTGTGTGACTAAGCTAAGCGACACAAGTGGCCGACACAAACACCTGGCCCATCTAGGAGTGGCACTGCAGTTTTCTAGCGAGAGGATGAGTGCTTCCATCCTCATGTGAAGCTGAACCACTAGCCATGAACATAGGCCAGGGCCTCAGCCGTTCCTTGCCACTCCGTGTCGTAAATGGCATATTGGCAAGTTTACGCTTCTCCTCAGACGCTTTTAATTTTGATTTTTGGGTCATTTTACTGAACTTTTGTTTTTTGGATTTTACATGCTCTCTACTATGACATTGGGCATCGGCCTTGGCAGACGACGTTGATGGCATTTCATCGTCTCGGCCATGACTAGTGGCAGCAGCTTCAGCACGAGGTGGAAGTGGATCTTGATCTTTCCCTATTTTACCCTCCACATTTTTGTTCTCCATTTTTTAATGTGTGGAATTATATGCCAGTATCAATAGCAATGGCCTACTACTATATATACTGCGCACAACTGAAATGCACCACAGGTATGGATGGATAGTATACTTGACGACACAGAGGTAGGTAGAGCAGTGGCCTTCCGTACCGTACTGCTATATATACTGGTGGTCACTGTCAGCAAACTGCAAAACTAAAATGCACCACAGGTATAGAATCTAGATGGATAGTATACTTGACGACACAGAGGTAGGTAGAGCAGTGGCCTTCCGTACCGTACTGCTATATACTGTATACTGGTGGTCACTGGTCAGCAAAACTCTGCACTGTACTCCTACTATATAATACAGCTGCTCCCCAGTCCCCACAATTAAGCAGTGTGAGCACAGATATATGCAGCACACTGAGCACAGATATGGAGTGTTTTTCAGGCAGACAACGTATACTGGTGGTCACTGGTCAGCAAAACTCTGCACTGTACTCCTCCTATATATATACTGGTGGTCCCCAGTCCCCACAATAAAGCAGTGTGAGCACAGATATATGCAGCACACTGAGCACAGATATGGAGTGTTTTTCAGGCAGACAACGTATACTGGTGGTCACTGGTCAGCAAAACTCTGCACTGTACTCCTCCTATATAATATACTGGTGGTCCCCAGTCCCCACAATAAAGCAGTGTGAGCACAGATATATGCAGCACACTGAGCACAGATATGGAGTGTTTTTCAGGCAGACAATGTATACTGGTGGTCACTGTCAGCAAAACTCTGCACTGTACTCCTCCTATAAAATACAGCTGCTCCCCAGTCCCCACAATTAAGCAGTGTGAGCACAGATATATGCAGCACACTGAGCACAGATATGGAGTGTTTTTCAGGCAGACAACGTATAATACTGGTGGTCACTGGTCAGCAAAACTCTGCACTGTACTCCTCCTATATAATACAGCTGCTCCCCAGTCCCCACAATTAAACAGTGTGAGCACAGATATATGCAGCACACTGAGCACAGATATGGAGTGTTTTTCAGGCAGACAACGTATACTGGTGGTCACTGGTCAGCAAAACTCTGCACTGTACTCCTCCTATATAATATACTGGTGGTCCCCAGTCCCCACAATAAAGCAGTGTGAGCACAGATATATGCAGCACACTGAGCACAGATATGGAGTGTTTTTCAGGCAGACAACGTATACTGGTGGTCACTGGTCAGCAAAATTCTGCACTGTACTCCTCCTATATAATACAGCTGCTCCCCAGTCCCCACAATTAAGCAATAAGCACAAATATTTTAGCATCAAGAATTCAAGATTAATAAACGGAGAGGACGCCAGCCACGTGCTCTCCCTAACATTTCCAATGCACGAGTGAAATGGCGGCGACGCGCGGCTGCTTATATAGAATCCGAATCTCGCAAGAATCCGACAGCGGGATGATGACGTTCGGGCGCACTCGGGTTAACCGAGCCATACGGGAGAATCCGAGTATGCCTCGGACCCGTGTAAAATGGGTGAAGTTCGGGGGGGTTCAGTTTCCGAGGAACCGAACCCGCTCATCACTAGTTCCAAGGCATCAGACTTCTGTCATACTGCCATGTACCATTGTATGTATAGAGGGGTTCACTATGTTATGCCGGCGGTCGGGCTCCCGGCGACCAGCATACCGGCGCCGGGAGCCCAACCACAGGCTTACCGACATTGTGGCGAGCGCAAATGAGCCCCTTGCGGGCTCGCTGCACTCGCCACGCTATGGGCATGGTAGCGCGCTACGCGCGCTACGCTATTTTATTCTCCCACCAGGGGGGTCGTGGACCCCACGAGGGAGAATAAGTGTCGGTATGCCAGCTGTCGGGATTCGGGCGCCGGTATACTGTGCGCCGGGATCCCGTCAGTCGGCATACTGAAGACCACCCGTATAGAGATCTTCTTTAACTTGGAATGATTATTTTCCTGATTTAGAGACTCCTAAAGTAGCTAAAGATACAGTTATCCCAAAATAATTAAACTTACCTTGAATCATTATTAAGAAAATCATTACCAGAGATAGTAGCTTAGCATATTGCTCTGGACATACTGTAACTACAGTACCTAGGGTAACTTGATATACAGATGTTGTATAACTGTCGTACAGTCTATAGATTAATAACACTTGTCGAGAAGATTGTAGGTTACTACTACAAATTGTCCAACATGGACATAAAGCTATCTGTTGCAGTAGTTACATGTTTATCTAATGTACTTGCACATAAATGTAATTAAATAGCAATATGTCTAGTTTTTACTTGACCTTTGTGAGATATACTGTACTGCACTGCTTATAATACAAGCAACTACAGTATAACAAAGGGTATAAAACTATATCCAGAATACAAAATACAGCAATAATATATGAACATATAAATAAATAAATAAAAATTATATAAACTAGGCAAAGGCATATAAATTGAACACTTACTGTATACTTTAGGTTATACGTGAACTGTATAGAAAACAGAAGAGCACCCATCTTTAGTGATGTAATTACCAGTAATTCTGCCCATTAATATTTATAAAAGAGCAGCATAAAATATTAACAATGAGGACAAAACCCTTTTATAAACAAGACTTGTTGTTTTAGACGTCTGTTAAACATTCCATTAGTCAAGTATTATCCATTATTAGGCAAACTTTTTAAATAATGGTATTATACAGATAAATTATGATACAGTACATGAATGAGGGATTATATTTTAGCCTCTAGCCTGCTAAACAGACCTGCACCCTAGCAAGTGGAATAACTACAGTCACTTTTCTATAAAAAGCACTGGAAGAATTAACTCTTCAGTTTAGGAATTAATAAATGAGCAGGTTAACAGAGCTCGTGGAACACAATTTAATCAGCCCGTTCCACAGAGATCCTTCCCTCAGGCATCATATGGGATTACTCCCTTGCTGAATGAATTTAAAAATGTAAATGGCACTGGTACATGCATGAATCACTAATAGAGATGTGATGTCCAGAGATGACACCTGCTTCTACGTTTCAAGATGTACTAAAATAAAAAATAGTTGCAAAAATTAAATAAAAAAAGTGTAATAATAAAAATCACAGTTAAAGCATTACTTTAAAAAAAAAAAATATGCGGTGCACTTTTTACCCGTGTAAAATGAAATATTGCAGCTCGCCCTGTTAATGAGTCTCCTCCCTGACAGAATGAGTGACATAATTAGTGATGAATCTATTCATTCATACTTATTAACTGGCTCCATTTATACTATTCAGTGTTAACTTCTGATTAAGCAGCAATTAATTACCCATACTAATTCAATACTTAACAACACTAATATAATTTCATGCAAAATGAAAAGTAATGTCTGCATAAGTTATTCAGCAGATTGCTCTTGGATACTCAGCTAATAGCAGTTAATAATAACCTGACTGCATATATAAAGAAATAAATGAAAAAATATATAGATAGAAACATAGATATGAGGTAGACATCTATAGGTTAGAAAAAAAGGACCAAAACATACAAAACATTCTCATACTGTTGTTTTTTTGTTTTTTTTTTGTTTTAACAACTGAAATTGCATGAGTGAAATTATACAGTATATATATCAAATGAAATGACTGCAGCACAGTGCAACTTTGATCTGCGAGACTTGTGCTAGGGATAAACACTACAATCTTTTTATGTGAATAAAGGTAATAAACCCTTTGGAGCAACACTGTGGTGCTGTGGTTAGCATTGTTGACTCACAGCTACTGTAGGGTTGCCAGATCATCCCTTTAAAAAGGGACACATATGAATTACACAGGTTCTGTGGCTAATGAAAACCAGGGAAAATGGAGACTTAAAATTAGCCAGCCACAGAATCTATGACATTCATATGTGTCCCTTATTAAAGGTATGATCTGGCAACCCTACTCCAAGCACAAAGGTCATGGGTTCAACTCCAACCAGTTCCCCATCTGTATGGAGTTTTCATGGTCTTCCCATATTTGCAGCCCCATAACAGGGCGTCTCTAAGACCTGTGCTGCATCCACCCCCTCACAGTGCTCAAGCGATCATAGCTAATTGCCCGAGGGGGCAGGAAGGTGGGTCACTTAGATTCGGCTCACTAGCTTGTTGTACTGAGCATCTTACAAATGAGCGACAGAACAGCTCCCACCGCTGGCGTATTTATAATGGGTGTAGTGTGTGCAGTGCACACGGGCCCCTGGGGATCAAAGGGGGCCCACATCGCACACTCTGCACCCATTCATTGAAATACTTACCCTCTGGAGTCCCGCGGCGCAGTGCCAAAATCACTGGAAAATGGTGAGGCACCATTTTCCCGGTGATTCGCGCACGTGCGGCAGGGAAATCAATGGGAAAATGTCCGCTGCGCCGGCTAGAGAGGAGGGGGCCTAACCGGAGCCTGCACACGGGCCTCCTCCTCTCTAGAAACATCACTGGCTCCCACGGCACTAGAGGACAGGGATGCCACAGCTGTGTTGGGCACAGGTACTTGGAGGGGGTGTGGCCAATGCACAGTGCCAGCGCGCGCCGCATACGGGGGTGCCGGGTGAGGACCGATGGGTGGCAGGGATAGCAGCTGAGGGGGGTGTGAACGCTCATCTCCCCGCACATCACGCAGGGAGAGAAAGGACACAGGGGGTCATTCCGACCCGATCGCTCATTGCAGTTTATCGCAGCGCAGCGATCGGGTCGGATCGGCGCATGCGTCAGCGCTGCAGTGTGCCAGCGCATGCTGGATGGCCGAAGGCCATTGTTCTCTTGTGATCGCCTCTGCCTGATTGACAGGCAGAGGCAGTCGCTGGGTGGGAGGGGGCGGAATGGCAGCGTTTGGACGCCGTTATGGGGGTGCATGACGTAACACGCAGCCGCTGCGACCAGGGGCAGCGACGAGCAGCTCCCGGCCAGCCGAAGGAACTGCGCTGGCCGGGAGTTACTCAGCAAGTACAAAAGCATTGCCGCTGTGCGACGCTTTTGTACTTATGCTGGAGGGGGAGGCGGACAGACATGCAGGGCGGACTAGCCCTGTGCTGGGAGCCCCCCCAAATGTCTGGGAACTGTAGCAGCAGTCACTTCTCTCTGTGTCCGCCCCAGGTGCCGCTGTTTACAATGGGGAAGGGGGGGCAGTGGGACACGGGGGCCCCTTTTGGGCTTCTCCAACAGGAGCAAGCCCAGGTAAAGAGTACCCGCTCACTCCCCTCTCTGCACCACTGCTTGGGGAGAAGAGAAAGCAGTGTGGGATCTGTGAGTCTGAGCAGGTCAAGGTCTGCAGCTGAGGATAGGTACTGCTGGTTCTGCCCCAGACCATCCCGCCTTGCATATTTGGGCTTCTTCACACCCTTTCTTACTGTCCTGCATATTTGGGCTTCCTCAATGTACTTTTCATTCCGGAAACAAGCCAGAAACATACTGTTACTGTAGGTTAATTGGCTTCGGACAAAAAAAAAAATACAATTTCTATGTGTGTATAAATATGTGATTGGGAATATAGATGTAAACTCCACGGGGACATGGACTGATATCATCATGTAAAGTGCAATCTAATATGTGTGTGCTATATAAATAACTGGTAGTAATAATAATAATGATTAATAATAAATAATTAGCCACTGAAACCCACAACACCAGCTCCTAAAAATAGTTTTAAATCACAAATGTATTTTCTTTTCACTTTTTATATACTGTACTGTATATTATTCTGTGCTCTATGTTAAGGTGGGTACAACTGTGCGATACGCTCCATGGGGGTAATTCTCAGTTGATCGCAGCAGCAAGTTTGTTAGCAATTGGGCAAAACCATGTGCACTGCAGTGGGGGGGGGCAGATATAACATGTGCAGAGAGAGTTAGATTTGGGTGGGTTATATTGTTTCTGTGCAGGGTAAATACTGGCTGCTTTATTCTTACACTGCAATCTAGATTCCAGCTTGAACACACCCCACCCAAATCTAACTCTCTCTGCACATGTTATATCTGCCCCTCCTGCAGTGCACATGGTTTTGCCCAACTGCTAACAAAATTGCTGCTGCAATCAACTTGGAATTACCCCCCATGAGCGATATCACACAGTGTGTTCCCTTCCCTCCTGGGCTGACCAACATAATGCGTACACACTAAGCAATAACGCAAAAGATATCACTCAGTGACATCATGCCGTGGCCGGCCCGTACCTGCGGTTTTGGCCGCAAAGCCAAAATTGAACTGCATGTACAGCTGACAGAGGGGGTTGTTAACAACCCCAGGAACACGCATTGGCCGCCATTTGCAGCATACACACTCTGCGATATATTAGTCAATATCACTCAGAAGGGAGAAAATGAGCGATATTGACTAAAATATCGCATAGTGTGTATGCACCTTTAATCTTACTTTATTATACTAAGAAGTTATAATGAAATCCGTGTGAGGCTGAGGGTGATGGTTATAGCATCCCATTGTAAGTAATAACTTCAAATAAATCACATGAACTGAATTATTTTCTCCTATTATTCACTTGTGACTATTGTCAGGTGTGTACGGGGGGAGCGGGATAGCACATATGAACATACATGCATAGATGTATGTAACATATGTGCTGTCTGCAGGTCCGCAGGGATCTGCAGATCTGCGTGTCTTACAACCGTCACTGAACCCGGGATGCTGCATTCGGCTCCACTCTCCTTCAAGGCCCGCCCCCAGACTCTTGTGAAAACTAGCCAATGGGAGCCTGGGGGTGGGCTTAGCATGAGAGTGCAGGAGTTATGCTGAAAGCTTAGTCCCAGGTTCAGCAACGGGGTAAGATAATGAGTTCAGTATTGGAGATATTGGGCATTGGGCTACCAAGGATGAAATGGCTAACATACATGGTGACATGGGAGAGGGAGATGGTGAGAGGTCTGGGGAAGAGAGCTACATTTGACTATTATCATCATAAAGGTGACAGAAAAGTCCAAAGGAATGGATAAGCTTGAAGACGGAAGACATGTAGAGTTAAAAGAGAAGAAGGCCAAGGATAGAACTTTGGGGTAGCCATATGGGAAGAGGAGGTAGAAAGGAGGTAGAGGTGGCTGTAAAGAAGGAGTGGTTTAACAAGTAGTAGGTGAACCGAGAGAGGTCTGAGTTACAAAGCCCAATGGAGTGGAGGGTTTTGGAGGAGGAGAAGGTGGTCAAGGGTGTCAAATTCTGCTGAGTGATCAAGGAGCATTAAAATATAGAATTGGCATATGGATTTGGTAATGAGGAGTTCATTGGTGATATTGGTATGGTAGGAGAGAGTAGGAGAGATTAGTTGACCAGGTGGGCAATGTGGGGACATTCTCCCAGGGGCAATAATCAGAGGAGATCAGAGGAAATTGTTTTGTGGGGCACATGGAGAGGAAGAGAGTCCTCATGAACTTCAATTCTGGAGATCAGAAGATAAGGTTGGCAGTCATGATTTGGTAAGAAAGGGGACAGAGATGTGCATTTCAGTTTTCATGAAATACGAACACACCAGAACTTAGGGGTTCTGAGTCTAATCGAGTCCCAGTTTGGAATCACTTTGGGGTTCCAAGTGGAACCAAGTCCCGGATCGTATCTATTGTCAGTTCGGAACTCAGATTTAAAAATTTAACTCAGGTTTTGGATTGCAAATAAACAGGCCCAAATTACATGATTTTAGTTGTTTGTATAGATT
Organism: Pseudophryne corroboree; assembly: GCF_028390025.1. Lineage (NCBI taxonomy): Eukaryota > Metazoa > Chordata > Amphibia > Anura > Myobatrachidae > Pseudophryne > Pseudophryne corroboree. The sequence goes on from NC_086450.1 coordinate 140,332,155, forward strand.
TTTTTATTGATTTAAAGGAATTCAAAACTGAACCAAAGATCAAATCACTTGAGGGTGGATTTGCCAAAACCAATCATTGGGTACACGCACATCTCTAGTCTTTGAAAATTGATTATCTTGAAGTGTATGGAAATGCACAGCCCAATATCAATATGAATTATCATTGGTAGAAGCATTAGCAGCATCAAGGCATACAGACCCGGTTTATAATGTCAATTGATCATATGATACTCCCATCCAATCCTGTAATGCCCCCTAAAGCCATGTACAGCAGTGCTTTTGCCAGTCTCAGTAAGTATTGAATTGTTGCTGGCGTGTCACATCTCCTTTAATAAGAAGCCATTTTTCTAAGGGTTTTATGAAAAAAAAATGCAATTGAAGTTTTTCATATTTTTCCAGTAAAAATTTAAGATACTGTAGATTTCTTGCCTAAACTTTTTTGGTGAACTGGTCAGTGTTAAAAATACTGTATACATATTAAATTGCTTAGCACACATAGGGACTAATTCAGCATGGAACGCTGCTCTGTCAGCGTTCGCTTGCTGAAGCCCCCTTCAGTGTGCGCATGCGCAGAAGCCGCACTGTATGTGTACACACAGTGAGATGCGACGGCATTTCACATGTTCAAACGCCTCTGCCTGCGTGGCTCCCGCCTCTGCCGAAGGGCGGGAGCTACGCAGCTGCTGCGACCCGAAATATGGTGGCCCACCATCTGCATTAGCAACTAGGCTGCGTGGGCAGAGGGCAACCCTAAACATGCAAGAGCATCGCCGTCTTGCGATGCGCTTACACGTTTGCGGGTGGAGGTGGGCAGGACTCGGCATGCGAGGCGGACTTGACCTGTGCTGGGCGTCCCCGCACATGTAAGAGTAAAGGGTTGTAGGTGTGTGATTTTTGCACATCTATATCCCGTGCTGAATTATGGCCATATTACATTAATATATTGATTTATAGACACATATGACAATCAATTAGGAATCAATGCTCGATTTTTTTAACACCCAATTGCAATTAGAAAATATACAGTGGATACAGAGTACAATAAATTATTACTATAAATTATACAGTGCCAACATATTAATGTGGCATTCCAGAGAATATTGTCATTCACTAAGTTTTGCTACAATGGAACTTACAGTCTAAGGAGGAGATTTAGCAAAGTTTGGAGAGAGCTAAAGTAGCAACCAATCATCTCCTGTCATTTTTCAAACACAGCCTGTAACATAGAAGTTAGGAGTATTTTATCTCTCTCTACTTTATCTCTCCCCAAACTTTGATGAACCTCCCTTTATATTTCCTACCACATAAGCCATGGTCCATTTTGTCAGAAGCTAAATTTAACTCAGCGTTTTAATCGTGAAACATTCAGCTACCAGCATGTTTTTTGACTGTGGGAGGAAGCACAACCTTCGGCAAGCATACAATATTATAGTGCCCTGGTCAGGTGTATCAACAGCTGTCATGTTTGTAATATCTTTTTAAGAAAGCAGGGTCCCATCCCTTTAACATTACATGATAACTGGGCTTAATTGGGCAGTTTCTGTAACTAGATATGCAAAAATATCTCCACTGCCCAGCCAGCACTTGCAGACATCACTCAAAACAGTACATAAACAAAAAAAACATACATTTAAAAAAAAAACAACATAATTTTATTGGGGCCGGGTGGAACAGAGGAACATTTCCACATAATTTTATCAATTGAACAGTACCCAACTGCTTCTAATAAATGTAAGCAGTAGTTTGCTATCTCCACCACTGGATTCCTTTTCTATGCAGGAATGCTGACAGAGGTTGGTACAAGGAACCAGAGCCTGGGCCTTTGACGGAGATGCCCCTAACATGATGTAACCACACTACTGTAATCAGTGATGGACTGGGGCCGAGAAGCAGTCTTTTCATGTCACTGTGCACGATAAGGGGGTGCAGCAATGGCTAAGGGGGCATGGCATGGCTGAAGACAACAAAGTGGGTGCATACACAAGTCACGGGGTGTGCCACAAGTCAGGAGTGCCTAGCTCGGGAGTCAGGTGTGTGAACAACTCTGCACTAGGTCCATAGCATCTTAACTCAACTACTGTAGCTACAGTATAATATAGTAATTGTTGTTAGCAAGGCTGAAACATTTACAGGACCATCAAGGTCCGCTTTCATACATGTAATTTGTGGCGAACCAGAGGAGGACAAATAAAATCCCCAGTCTGACAGTTGCCAGTTTAATTTCATTCCTTTTAGCCCTTGAATGCAAAATTGAACATATGTTCTTTGGATCAACCGCCTATTTAACATCCTCTATTTAACATATACTTAACATCCCACTATTTAAAGCTACAGATACCATTTCATGCTTAGCCACCCTTACAGCAAATAATCCCTTTCTGGGCTGGTGACAAACCCTTTCTTCCATTCACAATTTAAGACCTCTTATTCTGTGTATGTAGCCATCGCTTTTTATTGGCCTCTATATAACACATGTGCAAGGTCACCTCTTAGACATCTTTTATTAAGCAAACAAACCTACTTGTACTAACTTCCCTTTATGATTTTACTCTTCCATTCCCTTTACTAATGAAGTTGCCACTCACTAGTTTTCTGTGTCTGTCTTACAGTGTAATGCTTTAAGTTAGGTACACTCAGTTGATGTGATGTAACCATACATTGCACTGCCAAACACTATATGATCCGCAGTACAACAGCGCGATGTATCATTGCATGATGCATATAACTACACTGCATTGGCCGTGGGACCATCCCTTTGGACATGCGGCACATCCAATGAAACTGAATTCAATGAGCGTTGGCCGGTAACAACAACAACACTATACAATGTGTATGATATATCATTACAATCCACATCAGAATTCTATATTGCACGATACAGTATATCATATGGTGTGAACCCAGCCTAAAACTTCCATTACAATTGTGTAATAATTATTAAATTGTCCTTTCATGAATGATTGTCTATCAGTACTCTACACTAGGGCCAGATATACGAAAGGGGGTATCCAATTAGCCACGGTTAATTACATTGGTTAATTATCTCGCCTGGGGCTAACTGATTAGCCCCGTTAAGCCAGCGCAAGCTGCAGCTTATTGGGAACTTCATTTCACCTGCCTCAGGCAGGCGAAACCAAATCCCTGGAAACAGCCCCGTTTTCACCTGAAAACAGGGCTGTTTCTACCAAAAACACAAACATTTCATTGAATCTGTGTATTTTCGGGAAACAATGTATTTTTTTTTTTTTTTACAGATGACCAAATTGGATAGCTAGTAAAAAAATACGGGTGAAACATCAGGAAAAATCACATAAGAATGTATTTTATCGCTCGGTGTATCTTCGCATTTAATTGGATAAAGTGGAGTGTTATAAATTACCGGACAATCAGCTCCTAACTGTCATTTTTTAAACACAGCCTGTAACATGTCAGTTAGGAGCTGATTGGCTGGTACTTTATCACTCTCCACTTTATCACTTTTTAAGCCTTAGGCTGGATACACACTTGGCGATATACACCTGATATATCATCCGATCAGGCGATTCAGACGATATATCGTTCACATTGTCCAGTGTGTATTCCCTATATCATTAATGATGCACAATTTTTTTTCGTTTTTTTACCTTGAAATCGAAAGATATTATACTGGACTGGATGTGGCCAGGTGCCGTCATTGACAATATAGTGAATGATATCGTTCAGTGTGTAGAAACAATATAGTTTGTGGGGGGGGGGAATCTTGCATGATGTTACATCTAATATGCATCGGCAAGTGTGCACCCAGCCTTAGGGGGAGATGTACTAAGCAGTGAAAAGAGTGGAGAAGTGAGCCAGTGGAGACGTTGAAACCAATCAGCATTGAAGTAACATTTAGAATTTGCATACTATAAAATTACACAGAGCAGCTGATTGGTTGCCATGGGCAACTTCTCCATTGGCTCACTTCTCCACTCTTTTCACTGCTTAGTACATCTCCCCCTTAGTACATATATCCCTAAGTCACTTCCCCCAATCAGAACTTTTCAATAAAAAACTAATATTGCCACAATGTTAACAGTGGTCACATATAAAATACTTCATAAATAGTTTATTTCATAATTGTAACTTCTTTCAAACTGTAAAGTGCAACTTCTTATAACATTGACTCATTGAGGTATGATTTCACTATATTTTGATGTAAATGAATAATAGGTAACTTACAGATACGACTAATTGCAATGTTTAAACTTGTACATAGCCCTGTATACATATACTGTACTTCAAACAAGCTCTGCCCTTTAAACATCGTTTTGATTGATCAGAAAGTAACCTCCTACTTTTTAAATTGGAGATTTAAAGATCAAATTAGAAAAGAGCAAGCACTGATCTCTCCGCATGGGTCTCAGCAAGATGACAGTGGACATATATGTACTTTGCAAAAGATTTGGGGCTAAGGGTCAAGTAACCCAGTCAATTAATAAAGTGTCCTTTCAATCTACATAAACCCAGACCCACTCCTTGATTAGTTCAACAGTTCTGTGAGATTTACAGTCACAACAATCAAGTCTACATCAGACATTAACTACCACATAATTGTCAGGGAAGGTTCATGGGATGTCAATGTTATTCCATGTCAAAGGTTGAGCTCAGTAATATGGCAGATAATATTGGGTCCTGTAGAATAAATCTTTTAATGTTAAACTGTTTGTCTCTGTTTATCAACCATTTAGCAAAATGTGAGCTTCATGGACTTTGTTATTTTAAATAACCTACAAAAAGATTATTACTGGTAGACTTACGTAAATATGACATTATTATCACCGATAGTCCCATTGTGGTGCTTACAAAATATTACAAATTTAATAGGAATTAATACTGAATTTGTCAATGCCATATTTTGACACAAGTGGAGAAACGGAAGTGTTGAATTCTGATTTGTGGAGCTTTGGAAATATTCCTACCTAAATAAAGTGCATAAGAAATTATTGAGAGACACATTGTATTAATCATTTTTGTAAGGACACCTTAATCCACTTGTATAATTCCTCTTTAATCATTGACCTTGCAGAGTGACATCAGATGCGACCACACCACTCTGGGCTTCCCCTGACATAGACCCTAATTCAGTCATGCTCAATGTTTTAAAAATCAATATTTCAAATTGTGCTTTTGTTTTTTAAATAAATAAATAAAATCATGTTAGATAAGTTTCAAATAGATGTACGGAACCTAATTTATTCATAAAAAATTACATTTTGAAGCATTTTTTGGAAAAAAATATTAGCAAGTTAAATGGTTAAGAGCATTTCCGCCAATGAATAAACCCCTCTCTACTAGAGATGAGCGCCTGAAATTTTTCGGGTTTTGTGTTTTGGTTTTGGGTTCGGTTCCGCGGCCGTGTTTTGGGTTCGACCGCGTTTTGGCAAAACCTCACCGAATTTTTTTTGTCGGATTCGGGTGTGTTTTGGATTCGGGTGTTTTTTTTTAAAAACACTAAAAAACAGCTTAAATCATAGAATTTGGGGGTCATTTTGATCCCATATTATTATTAACCTCAAAAACCATAATTTCCACTCATTTTCAGTCTATTCTGAATACCTCACACCTCACAATATTATTTTTAGTCCTAAAATTTGCACCAAGGTCGCTGGATGACTAAGCTAAGCGACACTAGTGGCCGACACAAACACCTGGCCCATCTAGGAGTGGCACTGCAGTGTCACGCAGGATGTCCCTTCCAAAAAACCCTCCCCAATCAGCACATGACGCAAAGAAAAAAAGAGGCGCAATGAGGTAGCTGACTGTGTGAGTAAGATAAGCGACCCTAGTGGCCGACACAAACACCGGGCCCATTTAGGAGTGGCACTGCAGTGTCACGCAGGATGTCCCTTCCAAAAAACCCTCCCCAATCAGCACATGACGCAAAGAAAAAAAGAGGCGCAATGAGGTAGCTGACTGTGTGAGTAAGATTAGCGACCCTAGTGGCCGACACAAACACCGGGCCCATTTAGGAGTGGCACTGCAGTGTCACGCAGGATGTCCCTTCCAAAAAACCCTCCCCAATCAGCACATGACGCAAAGAAAAAAAGAGGCGCAATGAGGTAGCTGACTGTGTGAGTAAGATTAGCGACCCTAGTGGCCGACACAAACACCGGGCCCATTTAGGAGTGGCACTGCAGTGTCACGCAGGATGTCCCTTCCAAAAAACCCTCCCCAATCAGCACATGACGCAAAGAAAAAAAGAGGCGCAATGAGGTAGCTGACTGTGTGAGTAAGATTAGCAACCCTAGTGGCCGACACAAACACCGGGCCCATTTAGGAGTGGCACTGCAGTGTCACGCAGGATGTCCCTTCCAAAAAACCCTCCCCAATCAGCACATGACGCAAAGAAAAAAAGAGGCGCAATGAGGTAGCTGACTGTGTGAGTAAGATTAGCGACCCTAGTGGCCGACACAAACACCGGGCCCATTTAGGAGTGGCACTGCAGTGTCACGCAGGATGTCCCTTCCAAAAAACCCTCCCCAATCAGCACATGACGCAAAGAAAAAAAGAGGCGCAATGAGGTAGCTGACTGTGTGAGTAAGATTAGCGACCCTAGTGGCCGACACAAACACCGGGCCCATTTAGGAGTGGCACTGCAGTGTCACGCAGGATGTCCCTTCCAAAAAACCCTCCCCAATCAGCACATGACGCAAAGAAAAAAAGAGGCGCAATGAGGTAGCTGACTGTGTGAGTAAGATTAGCGACCCTAGTGGCCGACACAAACACCGGGCCCATTTAGGAGTGGCACTGCAGTGTCACGCAGGATGTCCCTTCCAAAAAACCTTCCCCAAACAGCACATGACGCAAAGAAAAAGAAAAGAAAAAAGAGGTGCAAGATGGAATTGTCCTTGGGCCCTCCCACCCACCCTTATGTTGTATAAACAAAACAGGACATGCACACTTTAACCAACCCATCATTTCAGTGACAGGGTCTGCCACACGACTGTGACTGATATGACGGGTTGGTTTGGACCCCCCCCAAAAAAGAAGCAATTAATCTCTCCTTGCACAAACTGGCTCTACAGAGGCAAGATGTCCACCTCATCATCACCCTCCGATATATCACCGTGTACATCCCCCTCCTCACAGATTATCAATTCGTCCCCACTGGAATCCACCATCTCAGCTCCCTGTGTACTTTGTGGAGGCAATTGCTGCTGGTCAATGTCTCCGCGGAGGAATTGATTATAATTCATTTTAATGAACATCATCTTCTCCACATTTTCTGGATGTAACCTCGTACGCCGATTGCTGACAAGGTGAGCGGCGGCACTAAACACTCTTTCGGAGTACACACTTGTGGGAGGGCAACTTAGGTAGAATAAAGCCAGTTTGTGCAATGGCCTCCAAATTGCCTCTTTTTCCTGCCAGTATAAGTATGGACTGTGTGACGTGCCTACTTGGATGCGGTCACTCATATAATCCTCCACCATTCTTTCAATGGTGAGAGAATCATATGCAGTGACAGTAGACGACATGTCCGTAATCGTTGTCAGGTCCTTCAGTCCGGACCAGATGTCAGCATCAGCAGTCGCTCCAGACTGCCCTGCATCACCGCCAGCGGGTGGGCTCGGAATTCTGAGCCTTTTCCTCGCACCCCCAGTTGCGGGAGAATGTGAAGGAGGAGATGCTGACAGGTCGCGTTCCGCTTGACTTGACAATTTTCTCACCAGCAGGTCTTTCAACCCCAGCAGACTTGTGTCTGCCGGAAAGAGAGATCCAAGGTAGGCTTTAAATCTAGGATCGAGCACGGTGGCCAAAATGTAGTGCTCTGATTTCAACAGATTGACCACCCGTGAATCCTTGTTAAGCGAATTAAGGGCTCCATCCACAAGTCCCACATGCCTAGCGGAATCGCTCCGTGTTAGCTCCTCCTTCAATGTCTCCAGCTTCTTCTGCAAAAGCCTGATGAGGGGAATGACCTGACTCAGGCTGGCAGTGTCTGAACTGACTTCACGTGTGGCAAGTTCAAAGGGCATCAGAACCTTGCACAACGTTGAAATCATTCTCCACTGCGCTTGAGACAGGTGCATTCCACCTCCTATATCGTGCTCAATTGTATAGGCTTGAATGGCCTTTTGCTGCTCCTCCAACCTCTGAAGCATATAGAGGGTTGAATTCCACCTCGTTACCACTTCTTGCTTCAGATGATGGCAGGGCAGGTTCAGTAGTTTTTGGTGGTGCTCCAGTCTTCTGTACGTGGTGCCTGTACGCCGAAAGTGTCCCGCAATTTTTCTGGCCACCGACAGCATCTCTTGCACGCCCCTGTCGTTTTTTAAATAATTCTGCACCACCAAATTCAAGGTATGTGCAAAACATGGGACGTGCTGGAATTTGCCCATATTTAATGCACACACAATATTGCTGGCGTTGTCCGATGCCACAAATCCACAGGAGAGTCCAATTGGGGTAAGCCATTCCGCGATGATCTTCCTCAGTTGCCGTAAGAGGTTTTCAGCTGTGTGCGTATTCTGGAAACCGGTGATACAAAGCGTAGCCTGCCTAGGAAAGAGTTGGCGTTTGCGAGATGCTGCTACTGGTGCCGCCGCTGCTGTTCTTGCGGCGGGAGTCCATACATCTACCCAGTGGGCTGTCACAGTCATATAGTCCTGACCCTGCCCTGCTCCACTTGTCCACATGTCCGTGGTTAAGTGGACATTGGGTACAACTGCATTTTTTAGGACACTGGTGAGTCTTTTTCTGACGTCCGTGTACATTCTCGGTATCGCCTGCCTAGAGAAGTGGAACCTAGATGGTATTTGGTAACAGGGGCACACTGCCTCAATAAATTGTCTAGTTCCCTGTGAACTAACGGCGGATACCGGACGCACGTCTAACACCAACATAGTTGTCAAGGCCTCAGTTATCCGCTTTGCAGCAGGATGACTGCTGTGATATTTCATCTTCCTCGCAAAGGACTGTTGAACAGTCAATTGCTTACTGGAAGTAGTACAAGTGGGCTTACGACTTCCCCTCTGGGATGACCATCGACTCCCAGCAGCAACAACAGCAGCGCCAGCAGCAGTAGGCGTTACACGCAAGGATGCATCGGAGGAATCCCAGGCAGGAGAGGACTCGTCAGAATTGCCAGTGACATTGCCTGCAGGACTATTGGCATTCCTGGGGAAGGAGGAAATTGACACTGAGGGAGTTGGTGGGGTGGTTTGCGTGAGCTTGGTTACAAGAGGAAGGGATTTACTGGTCAGTGGACTGCTTCCGCTGTCACCCAAAGTTTTTGAACTTGTCACTGACTTATTATGAATGCGCTGCAGGTGACGTATAAGGGAGGATGTTCCGAGGTGGTTAACGTCCTTACCCCTACTTATTACAGCTTGACAAAGGGAACACACGGCTTGACACCTGTTGTCCGCATTTCTGTTGAAATAGTTCCACACCGAAGAGCTGATTTTTTTGGTATTTTCACCAGGCATGTCAACGGCCATATTCCTCCCACGGACAACAGGTGTCTCCCCGGGTGCCTGACTTAAACAAACCACCTCACCATCAGAATCCTCCTGGTCAATTTCCTCCCCAGCGCCAGCAACACCCATATCCTCCTCATCCTGGTGTACTTCAACACTGACATCTTCAATCTGACTATCAGGAACTGGACTGCGGGTGCTCCTTCCAGCACTTGCAGGGGGCGTGCAAATGGTGGAAGGCGCATGCTCTTCACGTCCAGTGTTGGGAAGGTCAGGCATCGCAACCGACACAATTGGACTCTCCTTGTGGATTTGGGATTTCGAAGAACGCACAGTTCTTTGCGGTGCTACTGCTTTTGCCAGCTTGAGTCTTTTAATTTTTCTAGCGAGAGGCTGAGTGCCTCCATCCTCATGTGAAGCTGAACCACTAGCCATGAACATAGGCCAGGGCCTCAGCCGTTCCTTGCCACTCCGTGTGGTAAATGGCATATTGGCAAGTTTACGCTTCTCCTCCGACAATTTTATTTTAGGTTTTGGAGTCCTTTTTTTACTGATATTTGGTGTTTTGGATTTGACATGCTCTGTACTATGACATTGGGCATCGGCCTTGGCAGACGACGTTGCTGGCATTTCATCGTCTCGGCCATGACTAGTGGCAGCAGCTTCAGCACGAGGTGGAAGTGGATCTTGATCTTTCCCTAATTTTGGAACCTCAACATTTTTGTTCTCCATATTTTAATAGGCACAACTAAAAGGCACCTCAGGTAAACAATGGAGATGGATGGATACTAGTATACAATTATGGACGGACTGCCGAGTGCCGACACAGAGGTAGCTACAGCCGTGAACTACCGTACTGTGTCTGCTGCTAATATAGACTGGTTGATAAAGAGATGTCGTAGTATGTATGTATGAAGAAGAAAGAAAAAAAAACCACGGTTAGGTGGTATACAATTATGGACGGACTGCCGAGTGCCGACACAGAGGTAGCCACAGCCGTGAACTACCGTACTGTACTGTGTCTGCTGCTAATATAGACTGGTTGATAAAGAGATGTCGTAGTATGTATGTATGAAGAAGAAAGAAAAAAAAACCACGGGTAGGTGGTATACAATTATGGACGGACTGCCGAGTGCCGACACAGAGGTAGCCACAGCCGTGAACTACCGTACTGTACTGTGTCTGCTGCTAATATAGACTGGTTGATAAAGAGATGTAGTAGTATGTATGTATAAAGAAGAAAGAAAAAAAAACCACGGGTAGGTGGTATACAATTATGGACGGACTGCCGAGTGCCGACACAGAGGTAGCCACAGCCATGAACTACCGTACTGTACTGTGTCTGCTGCTAATATAGACTGGTTGATAAAGAGATGTCGTAGTATGTATGTATGAAGAAGAAAGAAAAAAAAACCACGGTTAGGTGGTATACAATTATGGACGGACTGCCGAGTGCCGACACAGAGGTAGCCACCACCGTGAACTACCGTACTGTACTGTGTCTGCTGCTAATATAGACTGGTTGATAAAGAGATGTCGTAGTATGTATGTATAAAGAAGAAAGAAAAAAAAACCACGGTTAGGTGGTATACAATTATGGACGGACTGCCGAGTGCCGACACAGAGGTAGCCACAGCCGTGAACTACCGTACTGTACTGTGTCTGCTGCTAATATAGACTGGTTGATAAAGAGATGTCGTAGTATGTATGTATGAAGAAGAAAGAAAAAAAAACCACGGTTAGGTGGTATACAATTATGGACGGACTGCCGAGTGCCGACACAGAGGTAGCCACAGCCGTGAACTACCGTACTGTACTGTGTCTGCTGCTAATATAGACTGGTTGATAAAGAGATGTCGTAGTATGTATGTATAAAGAAGAAAGAAAAAAAAACCACGGTTAGGTGGTATACAATTATGGACGGACTGCCGAGTGCCGACACAGAGGTAGCCACAGCCGTGAACTACCGTACTGTACTGTGTCTGCTGCTAATATAGACTGGTTGATAAAGAGATGTAGTAGTATGTATGTATAAAGAAGAAAGAAAAAAAAACCACGGGTAGGTGGTATACAATTATGGATGGACTGCCGAGTGCCGATACAGAGGTAGCTACAGCCGTGAACTACCGTACTGTGTCTGCTGCGACTGGATGATAAATAATGATATAAAAAATATTTATATATCACTACTGCAGCCGGACAGGTATATATATTATATAATGACGGACCTGCTGGACACTGTCTGTCAGCAGAATGAGTTTTTTATAGAATAAAAAAAAAAACACCACACAAGTGAAGTCACACGACGAGTGTTTAACTTTTTCAGGCAATCACAATATAGTATACTACTAACTATACTGGTGGTCAGTGTGGTCAGGTCACTGGTCAGTCACACTGGCAGTGGCACTCCTGCAGCAAAAGTGTGCACTGTTTAATTTTAATATAATATGTACTCCTGGCTCCTGCTATAACCTATAACTGGCACTGCAGTGCTCCCCAGTCTCCCCCACAATTATAAGCTGTGTGAGCTGAGCACAGTCAGATATATAATATATACATAGATGATGCAGCACACTGGGCTGAGCAGTGCACACAGATATGGTATGTGACTGTCTTGTACTCCTGGCTCCTGCTATAACCTATAACTGGCACTGCAGTGCTCCCCAGTCTCCCCCACAATTATAAGCTGTGTGAGCTGAGCACAGTCAGATATATAATATATACATAGATGATGCAGGCATGCAGCACACTGGGCTGAGCAGTGCACACAGATATGGTATGTGACTGAGTCACTGTGTGTACCGTTTTTTTCAGGCAGAGAACGGATATATTAAATAAAACAACTGCACTGCTGGTGGTCACTGTGGTCAGTCACTAAACTCTGCACTCTCTTCTACAGTATCAGCCTCAGGTCAATCTCTCTCTCTCTCTCCTAATCTAAATGGAGAGGACGCCAGCCACGTCCTCTCCCTATCAATCTCAATGCACGTGTGAAAATGGCGGCGACGCGTGGCTCCTTATATAGAATCCGAGTCTCGCGAGAATCCGACAGCGTCATGATGACGTTCGGGCGCGCTCGGGTTAACCGAGCAAGGCGGGAAGATCCGAGTCGCTCGGACCCGTGAAAAAAAACATGAAGTTTTGTGGGTTCGGATTCAGAGAAACCGAACCCGCTCATCTCTACTCTCTACCCCAGTAAGCAGAAGTATCTGGGGCTACTCTCTGTGCCAACAACAGGGGAAAGAGTGGGGCAACATGTTTTAAAGGCGCTGATTTCCAGATTAGTAGCTAAAGGTACTATTCATTTAAATAATGCCACCATTACGCAGCACTGTATATATAATATTTGTCTTTCACTTCAGTCCCTATTCCATTGGAGCTTACAGTCAAATATTCCTAATACACAAGTTGACAAGTATAACACGCACAAGAGCATACATGTGTTAGGGTACATTTTAGTCAGCAGCCAATTAAACGACCAGCATTGAGAGGCAGCAATGCAAACCACTGAGTCGCTGTGCTGAAACAGTCTTGTCAGGTGTGAGCACTCCCGAACTGTAGTAGTCCCAGCAGTGGAACTTCACAGTTCTACTAGTGAAGAGGGTTGCTGAAGTAAACTATACATAGCATGTGGAAATAATACATTTATTTCCTGTTACACTTGCAGATATGGAGGCAGACACTCTATTTCATTGTGTGACATCAAAACTTAATTATCTACATGTCTAATTTCAATATATATACTGTATAAAAACAGTGGCACTAGCCGGTGTTCCTGCCATTCAAACAACTGAAATCTGTATTATCCAGGACATTCAAATTCTCTATATTATAAGCGGGGTGGACAGGGTGGTCGTCCAGGGGCCCCAACACTCCAGAAAAACTGACCCTGGTCCGGCACCCCTGCACCCTTCCTGGCCGGCTCTGAGTCCCGGCAACACATAAGGAAACAGCTTTGAGACGGAAACAGCTTTGTCTCTGTCTCTACAGTAAGCCCCACGCCCTCATGGACATAATGCCGTGGTTCGTGTGATTACGGGAAAGGGCCTAACATCATGAACTGTCCATCTCCATAAGTGACCTGATGCTGCTGTTGCTGTAGCATGACAGGTAGCATTTCTCCTGCTTTATTTCTTCCTCTCTCTCTTTCTCTCTCTCTCTCTCTCTATCTCTCCTGCTTTGTCCCACTCTATTTTCCTGACTCTTCCTCTCTCTTGCTTCCCTCTCTCTCTCCCCCTCACTCACACCTCTCTCTTTCTCTCTCCTGCTAGGTCCCTATCCCCCTCTCTCTCTCTCCCCTCTTGGTTTTTCAGACTCTCTCCCTCTCTCGTTTGCTCCTCTTTCTCTCTTTGTCTCTCTCCCTCCCTGACTTTCTCCCTCTCTCTCTTGCTTCTCTCCCTGACATAATCTTTCTCTTTCCCTCTCTCTCTTGCTCTGTCTCTCTCTCCCTTCCTCTCTCTCCTGCTTCTCTTTCTGTGCGTGTGTGTGTGTGTGTGTGTGTGTGTGTGTGTGTGTGTGTGTGTGTGTGTGTCTGTCTGTCTGTCTCTCCCTCCCTGACATCCTCTTTCTCTTTCCCTCTCTCCCATATTCCTCCCTCCTCTGTCTGTCTCTCTCTCTCTCTCTCTCTCTCTCTCTCTCTCTCCCTTCCTGACTCTCACCCACTCTCTCTTGCTTCTCTCTCTCCCTCCCTGTCTCTCTCCCTCCCTGACATCTTCTTTCCCTCTCCCTCTTGTCTCTTCTCTCTTGCACTGTCTCTCTCTCCCTGCCTGACTCTTTTCTGCTCGCTCCCCCTTCTTCTCTCCCTTCTCTGTCTTCCTGACCATTTCCTTCTCTCTTGTTCCCCCTCTAAATCTGTCTTTCCCTCTCTCTCTCTCTCTCTCTCACTCTCTCTCTCTCTCTCTCTCTCTCTCTCTCTTTCTGACACCTTCTTTGTCTCTCCCCCTCTCTCTTGTTCCTCTCTGCCTCTCACTCGCCCTTACTCCTTCCTTATCTCATGCTCTCCCCCCTCTCTCTCTTCCTGACACCCTATTTTTCTGATTCCTTCTTTTTCCCTTACACCCTCACTCTCTCTCGCGCCCCACCTACCTCTGTCTCTCCCTGACCCCCTCGCGTTGTCTCCCACACTCCCCCCTCTCTCTCTTTTTCTCTCACTCCCCTCACTCTCTCTCTTACTCCACTGAGGAGCAAAGTAGTGACAGCGACGGGGGTGCAGAGTAAATTTTATTGGTGGGGGCACCCACACATTTGTTGCATGAAGGCGCCACTAGCCTTAATCCGTCCCTGCCTCTTGATACCATAGACACAGTCATTTTGATTTGATAGACAAAGTGGAGAATAAAAACCTGCAGTTATATGATGTTTACTTAAAATAGCTATTCACATACATTTCCATTTTTGAGGGCCTATTTCTAAGAAAAAACAGTTAACACTTTCTCACCAGTAAAAACCTAGACTGCAGGAGAATTCCTTAAGTACAAAATATAATGAAAGTAGAGGACATATGCATTATTTATGCTATGTCTATACAATCTGTATTTCCTCAGCAAAATGTAAAAACTACATACGACAAAACCTTGCATCCTTTACATTTACTTATCGAAAGAGGAGCTCTGATGATAAGGGAAGAAAACTTTCAAAAAGTTGCCAAAAGCACACCTTTGATGATGAAGACTTTGACCGAAGATGATGCTGGCAAACCAAGATGTAGCAGATCAGATCATCTGGAGAGTTATATAGTGAAAAGAGCAGGGTCTCCTGATTGCACAGACTAGTGACCTGAGGTTCCGATTAAAATGTTAGGGAAGATTTAGGCGTCATATGCACTTCTGCATGGAATTAAGGTGTTGGGGCTGGTGTTGAATTGATTTAAAAAGGTAGGTAATTCATTTAAATAAAAAAAAAACACCCAAATGCTGTTCTGTACTGACACTTTACCCATGTTTTTAACCATTTGTTTTGCTTGGGAAATACGCATTCCAAAATACCCATTAATAAAACTTACAAAAAAAATTCTACTTCAACATAAACAACTACTATATGTTTCATGTACGTAAAACAAAATAGCTTATTTACACATGATAAGTCTGAGAAACAAAGGAAGCACCTATCAGTATCAGCGGTTCATTCGCAAACAGCCAATCACAAGTGGTTTCCTGGTACTGGCGGCCATCATTATCATCAGTACATTTGCACCAGTGATCACTTGGAAATAATATGGTTCTCTCAGATGGAATCAGTATGGATGATATACAGTATATGCACATGCTTGTCATTCTGCATATTGTATGTTCGCAATTATGTGGACATGCCATTGTCTTTGGCCTTTGCTAAATTGCCCTTTTCCTCCCATACCCTGCCGCTTCAGGCTCAGACGGCGTAAATGCCAGGATCACCCAAGTCTACATAGAGGCATTTGCTTGGGTCCATTTACTGGCCAAAGTCCTGTTGGGACACATTCAATCTCAAGTAACTTTAAGGGTTATACAGCACATTGCATTGCAAGCACTGATGCTTTGGCGGGCACAGAGTTTGGTTTGCCCATTTCTCAGGTGATCAAAGAGAACCCTGAAATGTTTTGTTTTTGATAAAATGGGGCGCTGATTTCTCTGTACAGTATTCGCTGTGCAGTCTGCTCTATTTTACTAACATTTTCAATTTTGTTTGGAATCAATATGATTCATATATATTTTATAGTAATGCCAATATTGATTACTGTCAAATATTCACATAGCCCAATGCTTTTGCTATTATGCATGTGTTAGAAAGACTTTTCAGTCTAACAGTACTCTTGCTTAATACTGTTTCCTTCACATCTGGTCGCCAAAGAGTCACTCCGTTATCTTGCAGTCTGCTAATGAGATCCCTCATTTAATTAATACCATAAGAATTTTAATTCTGACTGAATCAATTTAATGTGATGTGATTTTGTCAGCTCTATTCCCCAAGTAAAAAGTGAGCCTGATGCTTATTACATACATCATTTCATGGGCTCTGCATTCCCTGCTGACTTAAACAAATTCTAATTAAGACTAATTAAAGCATCATTTATGAAAGCGCTTGTGATAGCTATGCAAACATTCTGGGTGGGTGTGCTATGCATAGTAATTACCCTAGTTAATATTAAGGCTAGGTCCTTAGCAATTAGATCATCCAAAAGGAGGGTTATTTTGAATTTAGCCTTTCTCAGTGCTAATAATAAATACAAAAAAGGATGTTTTAAATACATGTAGTGGTCTGATTAATACATTTAGAAAAAATAAGTACATTCTTTGAATATTGTAAGAAAGTCAAATTGCCCTTATTTATTGAAAATTAGTAAAACTTCAACTTGGTGTAATTAACTACACAGATTTATTTATTTATTTATTTTTGTAAAAGTAAAAGCACTGATTTAAAAAGATATAGTTTATTACATCTTGGAGAATCTTTTTGCCCAAATCCTCTATTGCTGTGACTATTACAATGGAGGTAATTCAGAGTTAATCGCAGCAGCAAATTTGTTAGCAGTTGGGCATAACCATGGTGGTCATTCCGAGTTGTTCGCTCGCTAGCAGTTTTTAGCAGCCGTGCAAACGCTATGCCGCCACCCACTGGGAGTGTATTTTAGCTTAGCAGAAGTGCGAACGAAAGGATCGCACAGCGGCTACAAAATAATTTTGTGCAGTATCAGAGTAGTTTCAGACCTACTCAGCACTTGCGATCACTTCAGACTATTCAGTTCCTGTTTTGACGTCACAAACATGCCCTGCGTTCACCCAGCCACGCCTGCGTTTTCCCTGGCATGCCTGCGTTTTTCCGAACACTCCCTGAAAACGGTCAGTTGACACCCAGAAACGTCCTCTTCCTGTCAATCATTCGGCGGCCAGCAGTGCGACTGAGAAGCTTCACTAGACCTTGTGTGAAACTACATTGGTTGCAATAGTATGACGTGCGTGCGCATTGTGCCGCATATGCAGGTGCAGAAGTGCCTTTTTTTGCCTGATCGCTGCGCAGTGAACGAATGCAGCTAGCAATCAACTCGGAATGACCCCCCATGTGCAATGCAGGAGGGGCAGATTTAACATATACAGAGAGCGTTAGATTTGGGTGGGTTATATTGTTTCTGTGCAGGGTAAATACTGGGTGCTTTATTTTTACACTGCAATTTAGATTTCAGTTTGAACACACCGCACCCAAATCTAACTCTCTCTGCACATGTTATATCTGCCCCCCTGCAGTACACATGGGGGGTAATTCTGAGTTGATCGCAGCAGGAACTTTGTTAGCAGTTGGGCAAAACCATGTGCACTGCAGGGGAGGCAGATATAACATGCGCAGAGAGAGGTAGATTTGGGTGGGGTATTTTGTTTCTGTGCAGGGTAAATACTGACTGCTTTATTTTTACACTGCAATTAGATTGCAGATTGAACACACCACACCCAAATCTCTGCAAATGCCCAGACTGATTAACATTCAAAGTCACCAATGGTAACAAACAATGGTATCAAACCCTGACCATAATCTGAGAGTATGCCAGTATCATTGGCCTATTGGACTAAATAGGCCCCATCGGAACTAATTGCTTGATCATGGGGAATAATTCAGACCTGATCGCTAGGCTGCGTTTTAGAACAGCGGCGATCAGGTCTAGACTGCACATGCGTATGCACCGCAATGTCATAGGCATGTCGCACGGGTACAAAGCGGATCGCTGCTCAGCAATGGGTTTGTGCGAAGGATCCATTAGCACAGACGTTTGCAAGGAGATTGACAGGAAGAAGGCGTTTGTGGGTGGCAACTGACCATTTTCTGGGAGTGGTTGGAAAAATGCAGGCATGTCCATGCATTTGCAGGGAGGGTTCCTGACGTCAATTCCGGTCCCGGACAGGCTGATGTGATCGCAGCGGCTGAGTAAGTTCTGAGCTGCACAGAGACTGCACAAGATCTGTTTGTACAGCTCTGCTACACATGCGTTCTCACACTTGCACAACTAAAATACACTCCCCCTGTAGGCGGCGACTATCTGATCGCAGCAGTGCAAAAATCGCTTGCTAGCGATCAGGTCTGAATTAGGCCCATAGTGCGTAGATTCCTTCTATTCTGTAGATTTTCCAGCTTAAGATCCAAATAGAGTATATAGGGCTCGATTAGCTTGTGCAATTCCAGCAATTCCTTATTAGTTTTAAGGCAAGACTAGTTTGTTTTTAGCCTAAAACTAATTGCCACTTTAAATCTAGTGGCTATATTGCAAGAATTGTGCCATTGCCCACAGACAGCAGGCTATTACATTTGAGACTAAGGGGTACATTTACTAAAGCGGACAAGCGGAGATATTGCCCAAAGCAACCCAAAGCCGGCCCTAGGACCAGGCAAAGCAGGCAATTGCCTAGGGCATTTGTAATGCCTAGGGGCTTGACTTCCATGCCTAGGGCCAGCTTAGTAGCATGTTATGAGGGATGTGCGGAGAGTGCTTCTTTTGACTGCTATTGCAGAGCGGCGAGGGTTCAGCCAGTGGTGTGACTGGTTGTGTGTGCATGGATGCTGCTTCCATGGCCCTGAACTGCCTTCAGAAGCTGCTCCACCTGTATCTGGTCACACTACACTGCATCTATCCCCCCCGACTCCGCAGCGGCCCAGGCACCCTTTCTTCTCCAGCAGCTGCCCCGTGGGGGAGGGGTGGGTTGAAGCAGAGGTTGGCCTCTGTCTCTCGTTACCGGGCGCAGTTCCAGGAGTGTACTCCTCGACTCCTTCATCATTAGGTGGCCATGCCTCTAGCCTCGCACTACCGGTCGGGCAACCGCTGCTTCTTGGTGCTGCATCGGCACTGGCACACTTATCCTTCTGCCACCGATCTCCTCTTCTGCCTGTGCCTGGGTCTGCGGGCCTCCCTCGCTGATACCCCAAGCTTGATTGGACATGCAGAGGTGAGTGACCAGAGAGCCCTATGCCCTTCTGCCCACCCCCCACCTGCCCTATGTGTAGCCCCCTGTACTCTCTACCTTATATGTGTGTGTGGCACCCTCTAACCCTCCTCACCCTGGTGTGTGGCCCCGTGTGTGTGTGTGTGTGTGTGTGTGTGTGTGTGTGTGTGTGTGTGTGTGTGTGAGACACCTTGTGCCCTCCTGCCTCCCACCCCTCATGTGTGGCCCCTGTTCCCTCTGCCTTATATGTGTGCAGCACGTTCTACACCCTCACCCTCGTGTGTGACCCCATGTGTTAAACACCTTGTGCCCTCCTACCCCACACCCCCCATGTGTGGCCCTTGTACCCCCCTGCCTTATGTGTGTGTGGCACCCTCTACTCCCCCTTACCCTGGTGTGTGTGTGTGTCCCTGTGCCCCCGTGTGTGTGTGTGTGTGTGTGTGTGTGTGTGTGTGTGTGTGTGTGTGTGTGTGAGAAAGAAACACATTGTGCCCTCATGACCCCCACTCCTTGTGTGTGGCCCCCTGAACCCCCTTACTTATGTTTGTGTGGCACCCTCTACCCTCCCCCCCCCTCACCCTGGTGTGTGGCCCCCTGTGCCCCCCTGTGTGTGCGAGAGAAACACCTTGTACCCCTCTGTGTATGACATTCTGTGTCCCCCCCCCCCCCCCCCCCCCCACCACCACCACCACCACCACCACCCCCATGTCTGGGGACTCAAGCACCAACCGGCCACCTTAGACAGATTCCAAAGCTATCCGGATATTCTGGTCTGCATGTAGGCGCATACTGTATATCATGATTGTTTTATTAGAAAGGTGGTGAGTGCCGGATTAATGTACTGACTCTGCATTCTCTTCATATATGTGGCTTATATTCAATTATGCAAGATTAATTGCAACAGACAAATATGCATTGCCTACAATTCTGTATTTATCTATAAAGTGCCACAGTGGTTTCAAAGATACAGTGAGCACATTATATGTAACTGTCTCTTCACCGGATACAATGTTACCCTCAGAGTAGATACGCATATCAGCTCTGAGAAATTTTACAGTATTTTGGGTGGATGGTTGTCTGTCACTGCAGTAGCTGTAGGATTTTTACTATTTTTTGTAAAATTTTTATTGGCCCTGTTGTATACTTAATATCATTTTAATAATGTAATATATTTGTATGTATTCTTTTTGCCCCCTCTCCTTGGTTTTAGTTATTTTTTATGTTGTTGGGGTTGGCTATCCCCTGTGTGTGAGAAAGCAATATTGAGAAAGGGTCAGAGTACCCTGTGTATGGAGGCATTATGTGTTAAAGGGCATTAATAATGTGTGACATATGTGTAAGGGTCATTACTGTGTGGCAATATGTGTATAAGGGCATTACTTAAGTGTGGCATTATGTGTATAAGGTGCACTACTGTGTAGCATACCTTGTAGAAATGGCACTACTGTGTGGTGTGGTGTAATGTGAATAAGCAGCAATGTGGTGTGGTGTAATGAGAATAAGAGGAACTACTGTGTGGAGTAATGTGTATAACGTAAAGGGGCACTACTGTGTGGTGTAATGTGAATAAGCAGCAATGTGGTGTGGTGTAATGTGAATAAGCAGCAATGTGGTGTGGTGTAATGAGAATAAGAGGCACTACTGTGTGGAGTAATGTGTATAACGTAAAGGGGCACTACTGTGTGGTGTAATGTGAATAAGCAGCAATGTGGTGTGGTGTAATGTGAATAAGAGGCACTACTGTGTGGTGTGGTGTAATATGTATAATGTAAAGGGGAACTACTGTGTAACATAACTTGGATAACTAACACTATTGTGTGATATAATGTGAATAAAGTTGCACAACTATGTGGCATTATTTGAATTGGGGGTACTATTGTTTGTCCACACCCCTTCCCAGCAAGAACATGCCTCTTTTATGGGGTGCATGCTGAAGACACGCACTATTCCTATTTAACCACTTAACTGACAAAAAAAATTCTCCAAAAAACACTCTAAAATTGTTGGGGGGTTTTATGATTGATTTAGGTAAAGAATAGTTAAGTAAATTATCAAAAATTATTTTCTTTTTAAAAAACAAAAACAAAATACACCCAACATTTAAAAAAATAAAAATTAAACATTGGGGGAAAACATCGATGATCGGGACATTGCGACCATCGCGACTTCCCGTTTTAGGCATGAGATCCTCTTAGCAGCTCCCGAAGCACTTCAGGAAGGTGAAGGGCTGGGTTGTTTTTTACATTTCCCCAGCGGCTGCTAATGTCTGCAGCTGCTGTATGGGGGGTGCTGCCAGGCTGACTGATCAGCGGTGACTGTCAGAACGACAAGCACTGGAGGAGAGAGGAACCAGGAAGCAGAAGGACCAGACGTCCCCCTTAGAGCAGCGGATACAAAAATTGAGGACTGCTACGGGTGAGGGGAGATGGTGCTGAGAAATGAGTGCAGGGTAAGAGGCAGAACTAGCAGCAGTGCTAGGGGGCACCTGCCAAAATCTTGCCTAGGATATCAAATTGGTTAGGGCCGGCTCTGCTAACCCAACAGATTCCATCTATCACTTGCTAGAATGGAATAGAGAAACAATAGATGGAATCTGATTGGTTGCTACTGACAACACCTCCACTTTTCATTTTTAGAAGTGTTAGTCAATCTACTCCATAGTCTCTGGGCCTAATTCATGTTTGTACACAATGGCCGATGGTCACACAGTGGAGCGAACACAGTGTGCATGCGCGAATGTGCCACTGTAATCCCACTCGCACTGAGAACTTTGTTGCAGAGTGATTGACAGAAAGTGGCCAGTTGGAGGTGTTAATGGGGAGTTTAAGAGGAGTAGTTGCATGATTGTACATGCACATACATGGCGCTACTACTGTGTCCAGTCTGCGCAACCATAGACCTTTGATGTTCTCTGCAATTGCGTAATGTACAGGTAATTGCCTTTGAGCTTGCGATGAGTCATCTCTTCTTATTCCCGTGCCGCAGCTTCACTTGCAAAAATTAGCAGTTCTGTAGCCTAGAAAATCGTACTTGCTATTGCATAAACATGAATTAGGCCCTACATCCGCTAAGCATAGTCTCCAGGATAATTTCCAAAAGGAATATAATAATTTTATGGCATGATTGCACGTTATTGGCCATGTGCCACGGACATCCAATAGGGTATGAGTTATTACTAGTTTCCTAAAGGACATTTCCGTTATTTAAATAAGAGACTGGTAAGAGAAAAGCCTCAAACTAATATTTTATTAAGACAGTAAATGTTGGAAGCAATGGATCAAATATAACAAAGAGTAGAATTGCCAAATAAAGTGCTGGTCAGAACCATGGAGAGAATGCAGACACAGATGTGGCAGAGTAATTGGAGGCACAGGAATTAGTGTTTCTATGTAAGAATCATACAAATGAAGTGAGTAAAAAGCAAGAGGTTAAATAGTATACAAGGGGCTGAAGAGAGTATAGTGCAGGCCTGGCCAACCTGTGGCTCTCCAACTGTTGTGAAACTACACATCCCAGCTTGCTCTACCACAAATTTAGCATTCTCTAATAGCAAAACTGTGGCAAAGCATGCTGGGAATTGTAGTTTTACAACAGCTGGAGAGCCACAGGTTGACCAGGCCTGGTATAGTGAATAAAGTTGTGTAGAAGAAAAGAAGGAATGGATTAACAAGGGAAGGGAGAAGAGGATGGGGTAAAGGAGGAAGGGGGGCAAGGCAGGGTACTACGGAAAGAATGATAAATTGAATGGTGATAAAGTACCAACCACTCAGCTCCTGTCATTTTTCAAACACAGCCTGTAACATGTCAGTTAGGAGCTGGTTGACTGGAACTTTATCACTGTGTAATTTATCGCTCTCCAAGACTTGATAAATCTGGGCCATAGTCTGTTAACAATTTCCTAAGCCCAGGTACTACAAAGGGGCTTAGGGATATACAGAGCATGGCCACATTCTCTTGTAAAGTCGTTTGCAATGCACACTGATGGGGGCTTTGCTCCGCATCTATGGCTCTCCAGGGCCCTCAGGCAAGCCCTCCTTTGGCAATTAGGACTCAGCCATGCCCCTGTCTGTGTCTGCTTTAGACTGTTGTTTCCTGCTTTCCCTATTCCTCTTTTCATATAATTACACTGCCCCAGACACATGCAGTTCTGTCCTTACAAACACGTCACATGTCTCCTGATATACAGTGCTCTGAACACTTGTTCCTTCCAGTTGTTAACTCTCAGTTTGTTATATCCACACCTCTATCCATACCACCAACACTCTAATCTCCTGATCTTATTGGTTACTGCTAGTTTAGTCTCCTCTTGCTTCAAAGCTGAGGACACATGGATGACTGGGAGATGAAGACTGATAACAGACCTAGGCTCTGGTGCAATCCAAACACACCTCAAAAATCAAATCTGATTGGCTGCTGATGGGTTACATGGCAAATTGGAGTATTTGCTTTTTCCCAAGAATTATACTATACTTTGATTAAAGCATCTCTCAGATGATTATTGTTTTGGAGCGAAAAAGGGATCTATAAAACATATATAATTGGGGACTTACATAAGTACAATGTGACACTGTCTTAGCCATTAAAATAAATGCAGTCTAGTTGCCGAAAAACAATAAACGTTTTATATAGAAGATGCTGTTTAATGGTTAACTAATTATATATAATTTGCTGAGTTACAGGACACAAAGAAGAGGTCTTTGTCGCCTGAAAGCTTCTTATTCATTTGCTAAGGCACTAAAAGACTTGTTCTATGTAAAACCCTTTCTTTATTTGTAAGGATCAAATTGATCATGAGACACATTTAATACTTAAAAATGTTTTAAACCATTTTTTCAACAAAGGCACTATTAAAAATATGTTTCATAAAGTTCCAGTCGTTTTCATTTCTTGCTGCAAGTATGTCATGGTGACAGTTGAACTTCTTTTTCCTTAGTCTCATGAAAAAATAGTATGTTTACATTTTCCAAATTATTCCCTGACAATTAAAAAAAAGAGTTGTGCTTTTAAATTAATAATTATTATTGCAAGACCATAAAGAAATCAAAGCAATTATAAAAATGAAATAAAAAAGTCAGTCAGCTGAATGACGTGGAAATTAAGAGCACTAGTTTAAATTACTATGAATTATATGGCTTGCCAGTAGGTCCGATTTGGACCATAAATCCTGCAGAGTTTAATGACATTGAAAAAAAAATTATACTCTCTGTGTTCTTTTGATCTGTACAGTAGTCTATGTAAGTAAAAGTTACATTCTTTCAGAAATAATATAGCAGTATTTCTTGTGATTCTAAGGAGTGGAACTCTGACTGGGCGACAAGAGCAAAATCACAGGTTAGAATACATTTATCCACTGAGTGAAAACTAGGTTAGTGATCAGAGGAAATTATAGCTGTGATTCTGTATAATTGTAACTTGTGGGGTAAGGTACAATAAAACTTCCTAGCACTTCTACTTTTTTTTGTAACCACTTTCAAATATCACAAGGCAATGGTAGACATCAGAGGAATCTATATAGATTCATTACTATTTGCAATACAGAAACCTAAAAGTAGCATGAGTTTTTATTATTTACATTTCTAATGTATACATTTATATATATAAAATAAAATAAAATAATGAATATTAATAATGAAATATTATAATTGTATATTTTTAACAAAGACTGCATACAATAATAAGAAATTACATATATAGAAATATTTCACTAAGCAGTGACCATCATTACTAAAAATATTTGGGGACATACTGTGTATAAAAACAGGTTCACATGCAATAAAAATTGGTTTGCCATTATTGCCATAAAATATTAGTCATACAAATCCATGCACTCATAATAAAGAGCAGAATAATAGTGATGAGGGTACTCTATTTTTCATATAATGTATCCTGAACACATTTTCAAAAATATTCTTAAACATACAGTACCTTAGATTATGTCTTATAAGTGAACCTAAAGCTTATTTATTTGTATTTATTACTTATATTTATTATTTATTAATTATTATTAAATCTATGCTATCAGTTTTGGCAATATAGGCAGTAAGTATAAAAATGAAGTTAGGAATTTGCTAAAGTCTTTGTATAGATATGCATATTTGATTGGGTTATCTCTATACTTAAGGCCCATATAGACGGGCCGATGAGTGGAGAGATGTGTGCTGAGCGAACCGCTCAGCACACATCTCTCCCGCCGCTCAGCACAGCGCGATCTGTGCTGAGCGTGCGGAGGGAAAAGGGGGGGCCGCTCACTTCACCCAACGGGTGAAGTGAGCGACCCGCTAGATTGGCCTGCACGGCAGGCCAATCTAGCAGCAGCGATAGCGATGCGCGGGGCTGCGCATCGCTATCGCTGTAAGGGGTACACACGGAGCGATCAGGTTTATATTCTATGCAATCTAGTCAGATTGCTTATAATATCGCTCTGTGAGTACCCCCCTTTAGAAAAATTAATCCCTCCAGAGATCTCCTTGTAGAATGGTTTCTCAATTAGTGATTGTAATTTTTAACAACCAAACTGTAGTCAAACAGATAGATTCAGGGAAGACCTGACTTAATACTAATGAGCCTTATGAACAGGAGTTGGCAATCCATGTCTTATTGAATCCATATATTTAAAAAGGCTGTATAAAATTTTCTGCCTGACAGGTACATATATATTTGAATTTCTGAGCTCATGCAATAATTATATAAACATAAACTCTTACCTTAAATTGGTTGTGCTATTCAGTGTTCAGTTACTATTGATAAGACTTTCACAGATTTCCGCATCAGATACGTATTTCTTTGAATTATTACTACCTATCTATCTATCTATCTATCTATCTATCTATCTATCTATCTATCTATCTATCTATCTATCATCTCTCTTATGTCTATCAACCTATTTTATATCTATCTACAGTATCTATCAACCTATTTCATTTCATATCTATCTATCTATCTATCTATCTATCTATCTATCTATCTACCTACCTACCTATCTATCTATCTATCTATCTATCTATCTATCTATCTATCTATCTATCTATCATCAATCTTATATTTATCTTGTGTCTGTCAACCTATCTCATATCTGTCTACAGTATCTATCTATGTTACAGTATGTCTATAAACCTATTTCATATCTATCTATCTATCTATCTATCTATCTATCAACACTATGTAAACAAAAGTGATTGGACACTGAGGGCAAATAGATCAATTACATTTTATTGATGTCAGTCCTTTAAAGGTCCACCATGTGCAGTGATTATGCAGACACTCTTCTTAGCAAACTGTCCACAAGTACCTGGACAACAGCAGGCAGTATGTTTTGCCATAAGTACAGTGACCAACTGCGACACTGAAGAAGGTCGACTCTAGAACACACCTGTTGCTCCATTCATCCCAGAGGTTCTCAGTGGGGTTAAGATCTGGACTCTGAGCTGGCGAGTCTATCCACATTACCAATTTTCTGTATATAAGTCCAGCATTGGCCTGGAAACATGACAGAGTGCAGCCTACGATGGTCCCATATTTAAACTCAGTTAGCTTCTTCTGGCAAACCACTTCATTAGCAACTGATTTGATCAGTGCCCTTCTACTCGTTTTATACGTACATGAACATGTGTCTGCTGCAGGAGCAGCGCATTTCGTTCGCGTGGGGGGGATAGTCTAATCACTTTTGTCTATCTATCTATCTATCTATCTACTGATGTCTATCAACCTATTTCTTATGTATCTATTTATTTCATACCATCTATCTATCTATCTATCTATCTATCTATCTATCTATCTATCTATCTATCTATCTGTCTGTCTGTCTGTCTGTCTGTCTGTCTATCCACCATGTACACCATTATATAAACTGTACTGTATACACAAAGACTATAGTCATAACAAATGGAATACACTATGAAACATCACTTATTAGGGGTCTATTTATGAAGTAGCAATAACCTCTTTTTCCATCTTTTTCCCGGGTAAAAGGGCTATCACCACTTACTCCTAAGTAAAAACATGGATACCGCAAAGACATCACTAAGCTGTATTACAGCCTCTGTATTTCTGCATTATGCAGGTCACCAATGTCTGGTATAGGGTGTCTGGCTGCAAAATGTAACAAGTTGCAATGGGAAAGCTGCAAAGCCAAAAAGGATTTGCTATTGTAGTTAAAACTATAGTACGCATATGCATCAGCGACCACACTGTAAAAAGCTATACAGCAAAAAACTATGTGCTGGGTTTCTACAAGTGTATGATATGGAGCCTCTGATCGGTAAATTGAAGCGCTACTAAATATAAGTTCATAAGTAGCAATAAATATATTAATTTTGCACATGGTCTACATAAATAAATCCCTTAGAACTTGGAGCACAATTTTTAATAGTGAAAATAACAAGGTGCAACTAATTAAAGATACTATGGTTCCGATATATGCATGGTAGGAAGGAATATGCAGAACTTTACACACCAGCGCTCAGGTAAAATTCCAATAGTGTACAGATCGTTTGCTAGGACGGAGGCCAGAAAGGCTAGGAAAAGAGCATCAATTATTCAGGGACACTTATGATAAATGGATATACAGAAAGCCCGACCTGTAACCCATAGCAACCAGACACATTTTAACTGTTAATTATCTACTACAGTTAGATAATGAAGGCAGATTGTTGGTTGCTACAAGTTTTAATACATTGCCTTATTCATCCGTTTTCACAGAAGTCACAAACTGTATCCTGTTTGAGGTGGATAAATTATGCTCAATCAATAGCCCATTGCATTTTAAACAAAATTATCATGTACTTGTGCATTAATATGCATTACAGATGGGAATATTTATTATTGCGCTAAATATTATACTGTACTTTCAAATAATAAAAATATTTTTTTATTATTTTTATTATTATTATTATTATTATTATTATTATGACCTAATACCTCTGAAATGAAAATATAATGTATATGTGCGCAGTAGGCAGTGTTGGTTTTAGTATTTGGCAAGCAGGTATTGATCATTAGATCTACAAGCAAAAGGTCTACAGTCAATATGTCGACCCCACAAAGTTGACATGGAAAAGGTCAACAGGATCAAAGGGTCGACAGGGTCATTAGGTCGACATGAAAAAGGTAGATAGTAGAAAAGGACGACAGGGTCAAAGGGTCGAAACATGACAAGACTGACATGACAAAAAGTTGACACAAAAAAGGTTGACACAACATTTTTACTTTTTTGTGTCATTTTCACTGTCACGGCACATGGAACCCCAATTAGTGTACCGTGTCCCATCCATGGATTGCTTTGCTTGCCATGCTTCGGGCGAGGTTATTCCCGATCGTAGTCCACGTGGATGGTTAAGAATGAAAAAGCTGAATAAAATGCTATACACCCCAAAAAGCTGTATTGACATATGTGTGTCGACCATTTGAACTTGTCAACCTTTTGTACCTGTTGACCATAAGCACTGTCAACCTTTTACATGTGGACCTATTGACTATGTTGACCTTTTGACAATGTCGACCTAATGCATGTTGACCATTAGTGGTTGAACAAATGACTGTTGACCTTTTTATTGTCGACCTATAGTCTAGATACCATGGCAGGTATATTAACATCAATTAAACCTGTTGTCAGCAAAAGGGGAATACAACAAAACCAAGTTCCTGGGCAAAATGTAATAGCCTGCGAGATGTTGGAGGTGCAGGACCTCCGGCAACTCGCAGGCTATTACATTTAGACCACTGTCTCTTACCACAGTTGGGAAAAAGCTCTCAAGCCTCTTACATTTATCTAATCAATATAAGTTTATTATGTCATTTACAGTATGGGAACATGATTTTAGGGCATTGATGTATTAATAATGGGCGCAGTGTGTGTGGAGTCCATGTTGGCCCACACTGCACTCGCTGCACCCATTTTTTAATATTTACCTCTCCAGAGTCCCATGCTGACAGCAGCAGCACCATTTTCCCTGCATTTTGCATATGTGCAGTAGAGAAATTACTGGGAAAATTACAGCGGCACCATTTTTTCAGGAGATCTGTGCATATGCACTACAGTCTGAGCCCTCTAGTGCCCAAATTCTCTATAGTGCTGCGCCGCTGCGGTGCAGAGAGAATGGGGCCCATACAGAGGAGGCTGCACACAAGCATTCTTCTATCTTAAAACGCCCCCTGGGTAAGGGATAGGCTTATGGTTAAGATTGGGCTGTGATTACGGTTAGGGGTTGGGTTTAGGGTTAGGAATAGGCAGTACTAGGGGTGGACCTACCGGAGACAAGGGAGTCAGTTGCCACCAGGCTCCAGCCCTGAAGGGGGCACTTCTTCCAATGTCCCCCATTCCGTGTCCTCCCCTGCTGGTTATTCTGTGTCCTCCAGCTCCCCCGCTCTGTGTTCTCCGCTGCTCCTATTCTGTGTCCTCCCCTGCTGCCACCAGCTCCCCAGCTCTATGTCCTCCACTGCTCCCTCTAGCTCCCCAGTTCCGTGTCCTCTGCTGCTGCCTCCGCCTCCGCGAGTTCTCAAGCTCCCTGCTTCCCATTCCATATCCTCCAGCTACCCGCTCTGTGTCATCTGCTGCTGTCCTCCACTGCTGCATCCTACTTCCCCACTCCATGTCCTCCACTGCTGCCTTCAGCTCTCCCATGCTTTGTGTCCTCCAGCACCCTGCTGCCCATTCCATTTCCTCCAGCTCCCCGCTCTGTGTCCTCCCCTGCTGCCCATTCTGTATCCTATCTGCTGTACAAGAGTTGTGCCGATCATCACCATCAGCGCTCTTCCCCTGTGACCTGAATGCGATGCTATGGTAGGGGACATCTTACTACCTGACAGAGGAGCCAGAACAGTGTAGGCAGCAGGTGTGCAGAGAGGAAGGCATTGCAGCTGTCTCCACGGACGGGAGTCAGCATCTTGTACTGTAATTTCAAGCCCTATGTGAGTTTGGGTGTTCTGTCCCTATCAGATATGCAGTGCCCTGTCACACCCCTCTCTCCTGTCCCTTCAGTCCTCTCCCTATCACCCCTCTCCTGTCCCTACCACCCCTGTCCTGTCCCTGTCACCCCTGTCCTGTCCCTGTCACCCCTGTCCTGTCCCTGTCACCTCTGTGCTGTCCCTGTCATCCCTGTCCTGTCACCTCTATCCTGAGCCTGACATCCCTCTCTCCTGATCCTTCTGTCCTGTCCCTGTCCCCTTTGCCTTGTCCTATCACCTCTGTCCTGGTTCTGTCCCTGTCACCTCTGTCCAGTCCTTGCCACCCCTGTCTTAACCCTGTCACACCTGTCCTAACCCTGTCACCTCTGTCCTGGTCCTGTTAACACTATCTCCTGTCCCTTCAGTTCTGTCCCTGTCCCCTCTGTCCTGGTACATATGTCCTGGTCCTGTCCCTGTTAACTCTTTATTGTCCCTGTCATCTCTGTCCTGGCCCTGTCACCTCTATCTTGGCTCTGTACTGCCACCGTAACCTCTGTCTTCTCCCCTCTGTCCTTGCCCTTTCTCCTACTGTTTATCCTGTCCCTGTCCCTGTCACCTCTCTCTTGTCCCTGTCACCTCTATCTTAGTTCTCTACCTTTGCCCTGTAATTTCTGTTCTTCCCCACTGTACTGTCCCTGTCATCTCTTTATTGGCCCTGTCACCTTTGTCCTGTCTCTGATACCCATCTCTCCTGTCGCCTTTGTTCTGCCATGGCACTGTCACCCCTGTTCTCTCCCTGTCCTCTCTGTCCTGGTCCTGTCACCCATCTCTCCTGTTCCCTCTGTTCTGTCCTGGCCATGACACCCCTGTCCCCTCTCTCCTGGTCCTGTCACCCATTTCTCCGGCCCCCTCTGTTCTGTCCTGGCCCTGTCACCCCTGTCATTCTCCTGTCCCCTCTGTCCTTATCCTGTCACCCATCTCTCCTGTCCCCTCTGTTTTGTCCTGGCCCTGTCACCCCTGTCATTCCCCTGTCCCCACTGTCCTTATCCTGTCAACCATCTCTCCTGTCCCCTCTGTTCTGTCCTGGCCCTGTCACCTCTGTCCTGTTCTCTGTCTTAGTCTGTCCTGGCCCCACCGTACTGTCTCTGTCATCTCCTTACTGGTCCTGTTGCCCCTGCCCTGGCACTGTTCCTCCTAATCCTGTCACCTATATCTTAGCCACAAATTATATATAATTTTCCCTTTTTTTTGAGGGGTGGGGCACCAAACTCTAACTTGAACTCTAACTGTGTGACGGGGATGAACTTACACCGCTGGACAGTTCGGATGGTTTAATGGTTAGCATTACTGACTCACAGCACTGAGATCATGGGTTCAATTCCAACCATGGCCGTTACTGTGTGGAGTTTGCATACTCTCCCCGTTCTAGCACGGTTTCCCCCGGTACTCCGGTTTCCTCCCACAATCCAAAAATATACTGGTAGGTTAATTGGCTTAATCAGTTGTCAAATTCTATGTTTCTACTCACCTCTGTACAACAAATCCGCATTGACAACATGCTTTCTGGTGACTGTTGTCATTTGACATGTCGACCTCCCATCCATGTCAACAACCTGAAGTCGAAATTTTCTACAGTACCCATCTAATCTTTTTAGTAGGGTGCCTGACATTATATACACACTACTGAAGTAACACATATTCAGTTGTATTTCATCAGAAAGCCCCAAACCACCTTTCTCTTGGTAACCACTACGTATCTGTCCACCTTGTGACATGACTCCTTATAATGTGCTAAATGATTGACAGTCAAGGGAAAACAACATACATCTCAAGAGCAAAGTCACCTGATATAGGGCTTAATTCCGATCTGATCGCAGCAGCAAATTTGTTAGCTAATGAGCAAAACCATGTGCACTGCAGGGGGGGGGGGGGGGGGGGGGCAGATATAACGTGGAGAGAGAGTTAGAATTGGGTGGGGTATTTTGTTTCTGTGCAGGGTAAATACTGGCTGCTTTATTTTTACACTGCAATTTAGATTTCAGTTTGAACACACCCCACCCATATCTAACTCTCTCTGCACGTTATATCTGCCCCACCTGCAGTGCACATGGTTTTGCCCATTAGCTAACAAATTTGCTTTTGCGATCAGATCTGAATTAGGCCCATAAATCATGTTTCTCGTTGTATGATATGCTTGCAAATTATACTCTAGAGTCTATTATTTTCAAGATCTGTAAACAGATTCCTTTTCTTATAGAGAGTCTATGGTCAATGGAATTGGGTATGGTATTCTGCTTTCCAAATTACAGTATATCACCTTAAACATGACTTAAATAGGACCACTGGTATTCACTATTTTAATTTGACAAAAAATGATATATTAAACAGTTGCCAATAGTTACATTTCCACTTACCATGTGGCTAGACACTTCTATTATGATGGCGTGCCACTTATTCAATGCATAAAGTACATATACAAGCATAATGTGCTCTAACAAGTGTCACTATTCGAATACTTCATTCAAGAATTACGCTTCCAGTTGTGTTTTTCAGATTGAAAGAGACAGGCGTAGCAGACTTGGGAAATGAAAACAGGATTAAATGAGCGGCGTATGAAAAGCTTTGTATTCATAGGAAAAGGATCAATTATGTGAAGAGAGACCTGTAAAAGAACCAAGAACTAGCGATGGAGAAATATTCTGATATCATAAAACATAGAACTTTAGCAAACATTTGTATTAGATTTCCAGAAAACATTAACAGTGACAATTAAATACAACATACTAAATTACATATACTGTATAAATTAGACCTGTCTTTGCACTGCCCCTAGCATTACCTGACCATGTGTTTATAGGCTGAAGAACATTTTTTATGTTGTTCCTCTCCCTTTTTGTTAAAACACCAATCAGCAGTTATTAATTTTCTGTTGCCTTGTGGAGGATGAGTTTGTGTATATTAGACCTTATATCTGTATATTCTACATACATTCCCAAGATCTGTCTTTAAATGTGTGCTGCCAGCTGTGCCACTGGACTGACTCATCTGAATGAAGAAAAAAACTCGCCTCATATAAGAAACGCTTTACAAAACCAACTTTCAAAATCTACTTGATGATCTTTTCTTAATCACAACAGAAATAGTTCTCTCCAAGAGCATGCCAGCTCATGAATCACTACAGAAAAAATCCGAACACACAAATATATGGCGATGATAGGTTTTCTTTTTCCCTCAGGGAAAATGATTTATGCTAATACAATCTGATTAATTTTATCAACATCTTCCTATATGAGCTTTCTAGGTTGTAGGATATGATTTTTCTCGTATTGTCAGGATGACGGGCAGGTGGTGCGGTAATAAATATCCTATTCCCATATCTGCTGAAGGCTCAGGGAGGGAAGACTACAAGCTCAATATCTACCCACACACCACTTAACGTGTACCATTTCTTAGTGAACATGCAGATGGCATGGCCGGCCCAGATTTCATTTGAGTTAATCTAATCCTTCCACTGCTCCCACTAGAAAGGAGGGCATTAGCAGCCATATGTCAACCAGATTTGTCAGATTATTCATTACAATTAATTGCTGTTCTCACTTAAGGCCTTTAAGGCAGTGAATTGCTCTGAATTCTATTGCAAACACAAAATTATGAGTAAAAGACTTTAGCCCTGTCATTCAAATTTCATGCTGACCTTTATAGGCTTTTGGCTTTTTCCTGGGCTGAAAGCTTTCTAATTGGTGCTCAATTTTTCCCTCACTACAGGTAAGCTGTCTGAGGAGGCAGCAGATATGACCAGGGAGAGAGTAAAAACTCTGCAATCCCGGCAGACAATATTTAACTGCCAGCTAACAACGTTTGGAGACTAATCAAATGAGCTGGATGTCATAATGACGCGATATACTAATTAAAGTTCTTACTACTAAAGCATTTTAAGATCTGTCTTGGAAAAAAAAAAACATATTTAAAGAACTAAATTCCCCTCTGCTGATTTTTCTATTCTTCACCGATTCCTTTATTCTTTTTTCCCCCTCTTTCCGTGTTATTATAAATTATCATTACAAATTTAATTAATTAGCATCCTGCTGCCCTTAGAAATTAAACAAATTGCCCTGATTTTCTGTTAACACTCTCCCAGTTTCATTAAAAATTAACAATTCAGATATCTTGCTTTTGCTAAACGGTGTAATAAATCCAAGGACCGTTGTGGATCTCCCTCCATCTCTCTTTTTCTCTCTCTCCCAGCCAAATCTGCGGACAGATATTAAACGTGGCGTTTGATGAGTGTGTCGTGAGAGGTTCCGTCATTGTCAGGAAGAGTCTGTAATTGAGATTATAAAGCCACAATGGGCTGCCTTGATTAATACTTTGTTTGCTATTTCAGACCAGTAATTTTGACAGATGTTGAATAGGATTTGACATAAAGGTTTTATTAAAAAATCTCTCTAAAAAAAGAGCTTGACAGGGGCTGATTCATTATTAATGTTGTCTTTCTGTTTGTGTTGTTAACTGAGTGTCAGTGTAAATTTCAAGAATATATTGACCGTAGTCAAGGTAGTTTGGAAGTGGGTACAAGTGGAACGGTAGTGATTGTTATTTCCATAGGGCACGGAGATGTACTACTGCAAAAATGCTTTTTGATAATATATCCATATTTTGCCCTCTTCATCTTATTTTAAAACATTTGAATTAAATTACACAAATAGGCATTAATATAATATAAATGTGGCTCATGATTATCTATCATTGGGAACCTATCTTGGTTACATTTAGTAAAAATCTCTAGGAGGGAGGAATTTTAACGTAATAGCTAAATATGACATCATTTCCTGAGTGGACAAGAGTGTGACCATTCAATGAAGAAAAGACAGATGAGAGCCCCTATAATATTGGAGTGTTAAGATTATCTTACTTGTGCTGTCCAGGGTTGTGATGGTTCCTCCATTTTCTCCTAGTTAATTTGCTAATGGGTAGGCCTGAATTCGATGTGCAATGTTTTTTTGTTTCCTAAATAATTATATGGAGCTGAATATCTGGGTGTAATATTATTGATTGTATCTGATATTGTATGTTTAAATGTACATGTGAGCTTATTTGATAACAATTATACTTAATGTGATGCGATGCTTCAATAAAAATTTTTTTTACAAAATTGTATGAAAAAAAAGAATAGACAGATGATTTTTACCCAAAAAAAATGCGCTCTTTTTTGTAGTATGCCTGGTGGGTAATTAAACCCAAAACGTTGCAGAACTTGCAGAGGCTGTGTTTGTCTTATCTACTCACGAAGAAGTCCACTGAGTGCCTTTATCTGGATATATACATTACTTTACTATATGTGCACCATGGCATGAAAGCAACTGAAGGAGGGTGCCGGCCTTGTGTGTGTGTGTGTGTGTGTGTGTGTGTGTGTGTGTGTGTGTGTGTGTGTGTGTGTGTGTGTGTATATATATATATATATATATATATTAGAGATGAGCGGGTTCGGTTCCACGGAATCCGAACCCCCCCCGAACTTCACCCATTTTACACGGGTCCGAAGCAGACTCGGATCCTCCCGCCTTGCTCGGTTAACCCGAGCGCGCCCGAACGTCATCATCCCGCTGTCGGAATCTCGCGAGATTCGTATTCTATATAAGGAGCCGCACGTCGCCACCATTTTCACTCGTGCATTGGAGATGATAGGGCGTGTGCAGCGTTCTCTCAGTTGTGTTCAGTGTGCTGCAAACATCTGTGCTCAGTGTGCTGCAAATATCTGTGCTCAGTGTGCTGAAAATATCTACGTTCTCTGCCTGAAAAATGCTCCATATCTGTGCTGCATTGTAGTATATAGTAGGAGGACAGTGCAGAATTTTGCTGACCAGTGTCCACCAGTATTATATCAGTACGGTACAGTAGTCCACTGCTCTACCTACCTCTGTGTCGTCAAGTATACTATCCATCCATACCTGTGGTACATTTTAGTTGTTGTGCGCAGTAGTAGGAGGACAGTGCATAATTTTGCTGACCACCAGTATATAATATATAGCAGTACGGTACAGGAGTCCACTGCTCTACCTACCTCTGTGTCGTCAAGTATACTATCCATCCATACCTGTGGTGCATTTTAGTTGTTGTGCGCAGTAGTAGGAGGACAGTGCATAATTTTGCTGACCACCAGTATATAATATATAGCAGTACGGTACAGTAGTCCACTGCTCTACCTACCTCTGTGTCGTCAAGTATACTATCCATCCATACCTGTGGTGCATTTTAGTTGTTGTGTGCAGTAGTAGGAGGACAGTGCATAATTTTGCTGACCACCAGTATATAATATATAGCAGTACGGTACAGTAGTCCACTGCTCTACCTACCTCTGTGTCATCAAGTATACTTTCCATCCATACCTGTGGTGCATTTTAGTTGTTGTGCTCAGTAGTAGGAGAACAGTGCATCATTTTGCTGACCACCAGTATATAATATATAACAGTACGGTACAGTAGTCCACTGCTCTACCTACCTCTGTGTCGTCAAGTATACTATCCATCCATACCTGTGGTGCATTTTAGTTGTTGTGCGCAGTAGTAGGAGGACAGTGCATAATTTTGCTGACCACCAGTATATAATATATAGCAGTATGGTACAGTAGTCCACTGCTCTACCTACCTCTGTGTGGTCAAGTATACTATCCATCCATACCTGTGGTGCATTTTAGTTGTTGTGCGCAGTAGTAGGAGGACAGTGCATAATTTTGCTGACCACCAGTATATAATATATAGCAGTACGGTACAGTAGTCCACTGCTCTACCTACCTCTGTGTCGTCAAGTATACTATCCATCCATACCTGTGGTGCATTTTAGTTGTTGTGCGCAGTAGTAGGAGGACAGTGCATCATTTTGCTGACCACCAGTATATAATATATAGCAGTACGGTACAGTAGGCCATTGCTATTGATATATTACTGGCATATAATTCCACACATTAAAAAATGGAGAACAAAAATGTGGAGGGTAAAATAGGGAAAGATCAAGATCCACTTCCACCTCGTGCTGAAGATACTGCCACTAGTCATGGCCGAGATGATGAAATGCCATCAACGTCGCCTGCCAAGGCCGATGCCCAATGTCATAGTAGAGAGCATGTAAAATCCAAAAACCAAAAGTTCAGTAAAATGACCCAAAAATCTAAATTAAAAGCATCTGAGGAGAAGCGTAAACTTGCCAATATGCCATTTACGACACAGAGTGGCAAGGAACGGCTGAGGCCCTCTCCTATGTTCCTCATGACTAGTGGGTCAGCTTCACATGAGGATGGAAGCACTCATTCTCCCACTAGAAAAATGAAAAGACTTAAGCTGGCAAAAGCACAGCAAAGAACTGTGCGTTCTTCTAAATCACAAATCCCCAAGGAGAGTCCAATTGTGTCGGTTGCGATGCCTGACCTTCCCAACACTGGACGGGAAGAGGTGGCGCCTTCCACCATTTGCATGCCCCCTGCAAGTGCTGGAAGGAGCACCCGCAGTCCAGTTCCTGATAGTCAAATTGAAGATGTCACTGTTGAAGTACACCAGGATGAGGATATGGGTGTTGCTAGCGCTGAGGAGGAAATTGACAAGGAGGATTCTGATGGTGAGGTGGTTTGTTTAATTCAGGCACCCGGGGAGACACCTTTTGTCCGTGGGACGCATATGGCCATTGACATGCCTGGTCAAATTACAAAAAAAATCACCTCGTCGGTGTGGAATTATTTGAACAGAAATGCGGACAACATTTGTCAAGCCGTGTGTTGCCTTTGTCAAGCTGTAATAAGTAGGGGTAAGGACGTTAACCACCTAGGAACATCCTCCCTTATACGTCACCTGGAGCGCATTCATCAGAACTCATTGACAAGTTCAAAAACTTTGGATGACAGTGGAAGCAGTCCACTGACAACTAAATCCCTTCCTCTTGTAACCAAGCTCCTGCAAACCACACCACCAACTCCCTCAGTGTCAATTTCCTCCTTAGACAGGAACGCCAATAGTCCTGCAGGCCATGTCACTGTCAAGTCTGACGAGTCCTCTCCTGCCTGGGATTCCTGCTGCAAAGCGGATAACTCAGGCCTTGGCAGCCTGGGCGGTGTTAAACGTGTTTCTGGTATCCACCGTTAATTCACAGGAAACTAGAAATTTGCTTGAGCTACTGTGTCCCCGGTACCAAATACCATCTAGGTTCCATTTTTCTAGGCAGGCGATACCGAGAATGTACACAGACCTCAGAAAAAGAGTCACTAGTGTCCTGAAAAATGTAGTTGTACCCAATGTCCACTTAACCACGGACATGTGGACAAGTGGAGCAGGGCAGACTCAGGACTATATGACTGTGACAGCCCACTGGGTAGATGTATTACCTCCCGCAGCAAGAACAGCAGCGGCGGCACCAGTAGCAGCATCTCGCAAACGCCAACTCATTCCTAGGCAGGCTACGCTTTGTATCACCGCTTTCCAGAATAGGCACACAGCTGACAACCTCTTACGGAAACTGAGGAACATCATCGCAGAATGGCTTACCCCAATTGGACTCTCCTGGGGATTTGTGACATCGGACAACGCCACCAATATTGTGCGTGCATTACATCTGGGCAAATTCCAGCACGTCCCATGTTTTGCACATACATTGAATTTGGTGGTGCAGAATTATTTAAAAAACAACAGAGGCGTGCAAGAGATGCTGTCGGTGGCCCGAAGAATTGCGGGCCACTTTCGGCATTCAGCCACCGTGTGCGAAGACTGGAGCTCCAGCAAACACTCCTGAACCTGCCCCGCCATCATCTGAAGCAAGAGGTGGTAACGAGGTGGAATTCAACCCTCTATATGCTTTAGAGGATGGAGGAGCAGCAAAAGGCCATTCAAGCCTATACAGCTACCTACGATATAGGCAAAGGAGGGGGAAAGCACCTGACTCAAGCGCAGTGGAGAATGATTTCAACGTTGTGCAAGGTTCTGCAACCCTTTGAACTTGCCACACGTGAAGTCAGTTCAGACACTGCCAGCCTGAGTCAGGTCATTCCCCTCATCAGGCTTTTGCAGAAGAAGCTGGAGAGATTGAAGGAGGAGCTAAAACAGAGCGATTCCGCTAGGCATGTCGGACTTGTGGATGGAGCCCTTAATTCGCTTAACCAGGATTCACGGGTGGTCAATATGTTGAAATCAGAGCACTACATTTTGGCCACCGTGCTGGATCCAAGATTTAAAACCTACGTTGGATCTCTCTTTCCGGCAGACACAAGTCTGCAGAGGTTCAAAGACCTGCTGGTGAGAAAATTGCCAAGTCAAGCAGAACGTGACCCGTCAACAGCTCCTTCTTCACATTCTCCCGCAACTGGGGCTGCGAGGAAAAGGCTAAGAATTCCGAGCCCACCTGCTGGCGGTGATGCAGGGCAGTCTGGAGCGAGTGCTGACATCTGGTCCGGACTGAAGGACTTGCCAACGATTACTGACATGTCGTCTACTGTCACTGCATATGATTCTGTCACCATTGAAAGAATGGTGGAGGATTATATGAGTGACCGCATCCAAGTAGGCACGTCAGACAGTCCGTACGTATACTGGCAGGAAAAAGAGGCAATTTGGAGGCCCTTGCACAAACTGGCTTTATTTTACCTAAGTTGCCCCCCCCCCTCCAGTGTGTACTCCGAAAGAGTGTTTAGTGCAGCCGCTCACCTTGTCAGCAATCGGCGTACAAGGTTACTTCCAGAAAATGTGGAGAAGATGATGTTCATCAAAATGAATTATAATCAATTCCTCCGTGGAGACATTCACCAGCAATTGCCTCCAGAAAGTACACAGGGACCTGAGATGGTGGATTCCAGTGGGGACGAATTAATAATCTGTGAGGAGGGGGATGTACACAGTGAAAGGGGTGAGGAATCGGACGATGAGGAGGAGGTGGACATCTTGCCTCTGTAGAGCCAGTTTGTGCAAGGAGAGATTGATTGCTTCTTTTTTGGTGGGGGCCCAAACCAACCAGTCATTTCAGTCACAGTCGTGTGACAGACCCTGTCGCTGAAATGATGGGTTTGTTAAAGTGTGCATGTCCTGTTTATACAACATAAGGGTGGGTGGGAGGGCCCAAGGACAATTCCATCTTGCACCTCTTTTTCTTTAATTTATCTTTACATCATGTGCTGTTTGGGGACTATTTTTAAATCTGCCATCCTGTCTGACACTGCAGTGCCACTCCTAGATGGGCCAGTTGTTTGTGTCGGCCACTTGGGTCACTTAGCTTAACCATCCAGCGACATTGGTGCACCTCTTTTTTTCTTTGTATCATGTGCTGTTTGGGGACTATTTTTTAAATCTGCCATCCTGTCTGACACTGCAGTGCCACTCCTAGCTGGGTCAGGTGTTTGTGTCGGCCACTTGGGTCGCTTAGCCACACAGCTACCTCATTGCACCTCTTTTTTTCTTTGCATCATGTGCTGTTTGGGGACTATTTTTTAAATCTGCCATCCTGTCTGACACTGCAGTGCCACTCCTAGCTGGGTCAGGTGTTTGTGTCGGCCACTTGGGTCGCTTAGCCACACAGCTACCTCATTGCACCTCTTTTTTTCTTTGCATCATGTGCTGTTTGGGGACTATTTTTTAAATCTGCCATCCTGTCTGACACTGCAGTGCCACTCCTAGATGTACCAGTTGTTTGTGTCGGCCACTTGGGTCGCTTAGCTTAACCATCCAGCGACCTTGGTGCACCTCTTTTTTTCTTTGCAACATGTACTGTTTGGGGACTATTTTTTAAATCTGCCATCCTGTCTGACACTGCAGTGTCACTCCTAGATGGGCCAGGTGTTTGTGTCGGCCACTTGGGTCGCTTAGCTTAGCCACACAGCTACCTCATTGCACCTCTTTTTTTCTTTGCATCATGTGCTGTTTGGGGACTATTTTTTGAAGTTCCATCCTGTCTGACACTGCAGTGCCACTCCTAGATGGGCCAGGTGTTTGTGTCGGCCACTTGGGTCGCTAAGCTTAGCCACACAGCTACCTCATTGCACCTCTTTTTTTCTTTGCATCATGTGCTGTTTGGGGACTATTTTTTGAAGTGCCATCCTGTCTGACACTGCAGTGCCACTCCTAGATGGGCCAGGTGTTTGTGTCGGCCACTTGGGTCGCTTAGCTTAGCCACACAGCTACCTCATTGCACCTCTTTTTTTCTTTGCATCATGTGCTGTTTGGGGACTATTTTTTGAAGTTCCATCCTGTCTGACACTGCAGTGCCACTCCTAGATGGGCCAGGTGTTTGTGTCGGCCACTTGGGTCGCTAAGCTTAGCCACACAGCTACCTCATTGCACCTCTTTTTTTCTTTGCATCATGTGCTGTTTGGGGACTATTTTTTGAAGTGCCATCCTGTCTGACACTGCAGTGCCACTCCTAGATGGGCCAGGTGTTTGTGTCGGCCACTTGGGTCGCTTAGCTTAGCCACACAGCTACCTCATTGCACCTCTTTTTTTCTTTGCATCATGTGCTGTTTGGGGACTATTTTTTGAAGTGCCATCCTGTCTGACACTGCAGTGCCACTCCTAGATGGCCCAGATGTTTGTGTCGGCCACTTGGGTCGCTTAGCTTAGTCATCCAACGATCTCGGTGCAAATTTTAGGACTAAAAATAATATTGTGAGGTGTGAGGTGTTCAGAATAGACTGGAAATGAGTGGAAATTATGGTTATTGAGGTTAATAATACTATGGGATCAAAATGACCCCCAAATTCTATGATTTAAGCTGTTTTTGAGAGTTTTTTGTAAGAAAAACACCCGAAACCAAAACACACACGAATCCCACAAAAAAATTTCAGGGAGGTTTTGCCAAAATGCGTCCGAATCCAAAACACGGCCGCGGAACCGAATCCAAAACTAAAACACAAAACCCGAAAAATGTCCGGTGCACATCACTATATATACCTCACAATACTGCGGCACTCGTAGGCTAAAAAAAAATCTCCACACACTCCTGTGTAAGATCAATGTTTCAAAGTTTTACTTTGTCTTCAGGATGACGTTGATCTTACACAGGAGTGTGTGGAGAGTTTTTTTAGCCTACGAGCTGTCTATTCCATTTGCACAACAGCATGTGAAATTGATTGGCAATCAGTGTTGCTTCCTAAGTGGACAGTTTGATTTCACAGAAGTGTGATTGACTTGGAGTTACATTGTGTTGTTTAATGTTCCCTTTATTTTTTTGAGCAGTGTATATATATTATATTTAAAATTTGTTTCATACATCATACAGTTCCTCAGAGGAAAAGAGGATTCAAAATTTATAAGGTGCACAAACTACCAAATTCTAGCATCAAAGCTTACCTTGCCTCCCTGGCTCCATATATACCCACATACAGAGCCCAAAAGGGAGCCAAACTGCCACTTCCACGTTCCAGCATGGAACACATATGAAGTCTCTTCCGGTTTCCGGGTGGGCCTGCTTTATAAATAGTAAAGATACACAGTTATTAAAAAAAACTACAGGCCACCTATTTATTACCATTTATCTCCAGTTATTTATATAGCGCACACATATTCCACAGTACTTTACAGAGAATAATTGGCAATTCACATCAGTCTCTGCCCCAGTGGAGTTTACACTCTATATTTCCTACCATATGTACAAACACACACACATTCAAGCCAGGAATATTTTTGTTGGGAGCCAATTAACCTATCAGTATATTTTTGGATTGTGGGAGTAAACCAAAGTAGGCAGAGGAAACCCATGCAAGCACAGGGAGACTATACAAACTCCACACAGTTAGGGCCACGATTTGAATCGAACACATAGCCTCAGTGCTGTGAGACAGCAATGCTAACCATTACACCATCTGTGCTGCCCATAATAAAAAGGAGTTGAAAAATAGCCTATAGAAACAATACAGACATGACTATGTCTAATCGCTGAGCTCAAAACCATGGTCGTAGTAGACTTCCAGTCTGACGGGCAAGAACTTCTGCATTTCTACATGGACCACATTACCTCACTTGCAGTCGTCATGTTGAATATGAATAAAGTGAATACAATCAGGCATTTGTTAAAAAAAAAAAAAAAAAAAGAAAGAAACAGAGAACATCCGCGTTCCAGCTTGGAACGCATTACCTCACTTCCGGTCAACGGACCAATGTGGTGAAAAAAAACCAAAAAGGTATATTTTTACATTTGAACACAAATATAAATGTCCTAAAAGGGCAATACAATGAATAAAGGTAATTAATATACAAATCAGGAATATACTAAATAAGTCTGTTCTGATTCATAAACAGTTCTGGACGTAGAAGAATCAGGGCCACGTATTAAGTAACAATAATCTACAATATAGTATAAAGGAGCCAAGGATGCTGGGACCTTGTTTGTATTGACTTAATGTGTTTAGATAAAATTGGTATGTACTTAGGTGTTTTGAGGTGTATTATATAGGGTCCTAGCATCCTTTGGTCCATTATTCCGTATTGTACTGTAGGTGATTAATGCAAATGTGACCTGGCATAGATATGACTTGGTGTCCATAGGCTCACACACCCGTAGGGGCAGGACAACAAGTTTAATGACATCTAACCCAAAAGGCCACTCCGCATATGTAAGGCTGTTTTACTCTGGGATGAGGGTCTCATTGTAGAAATAAGAAGATTACACTCATAAACCCCCAGCTTTGGATCCAGTACCTTAAAGCAAGTGCTATTAGAGTCATTGGACTTATACAAAGGACTATTTCTGGCGCACCCAGCGTTAATTTATTATATTAGAGCAACTCTCACCCTCAATTTCCATGGCACCTAGAGCTGACTCATGTCACGGTGCTCCCGCATACACACACAACTATAGAGCATCCAAATACTATGACAAGCCTTTGTAGGGAGACCAAATCCAAGCCACACAGTTCCCTCAATATGCTCCATAGTGTCCTCACATTATGCCACTCAGTGCCCCACCCCCTCCCAATGTGCTCGACAGTGTCCCCCTGTATTCTTACTGCCTCTGGCTCTGTGTTCTGCATGCATATACAGTGGCCCCTGAGTACTATCCTCAGCATCATGGACATGATGTGTCATGTAATGCTGGTGAGGGTACTGAGGAGCCGCTCATCACTGCATGCACTGCACATGCAGAACGCAGAGCCACTGCAGAAGAGGAAATTATTCAGCCTACCAATATAGGTGACAGAACGCAGGTGCGCACCATTCTGGTCCACATTAATTCCTGCCTCAGATAGCCCTTTGCGGTACTTCCTGACCCTGT
Organism: Pseudophryne corroboree; assembly: GCF_028390025.1. Lineage (NCBI taxonomy): Eukaryota > Metazoa > Chordata > Amphibia > Anura > Myobatrachidae > Pseudophryne > Pseudophryne corroboree. The sequence continues at coordinate 140,376,610 of NC_086450.1, forward strand.
CCCTGCCGGTGCCTGGATCTACACCCTGAATACAGACCTCTACCTCATGACTATTTTATATTTCAGAGCCTCACCAGTCAGCACGTCAATTCAATTATTTTTACATTTACTGTATGTTGAAGAGTTCATGTTGATATGCACAATCTCAACTTGCAATGTGCGATGTGTTCACAATGTCAACACCTAACCCTAACTCTAATGCTAATCCTATCCCTGACTTCTAAACCCTAATATTGCTATTTCACTATGTGGACATGTCATATGGCTGTGCTCTTAACAAGCAGAATGCTCATCAGATAGACTCTGGGTCATGTGATGCACAAGCGTGACTTGTTGGTCGCCCTTACTGACAAGTAGTCGCAGAACACCCACTAACAGTACTGCTTTCAATGTAAGTGGAGCTTACCCCCTGTTCTGCCTAGAGTGCCAGGGCCATGCTCTTTGTCTAGCTTGATACCATCCATCATCCAATACTATATATATATATATATATATATATATATATATATATATATATATAAAACACATAAACACACTTTTTCTTGATGAATGAACTAGTAATATCTTACTGCAATATGGAATACCTGCCATATGTGTTCTGAGTTGCATCAGATATTGAAACTACCGTACCTGTGCTGTTATTTGTTTATATAGCCACTTGTCTGGATTTATCTGCAATATTTCTTTTGACATTTATTAATACTATAACATATTTGAATTGGTCCACATGACTGTGGTTTTTTCTGGTCTCACCACAGAATATACAATATTACCACTGTATATTTTCAATCTAATCAAATTATTATCCACCAATGGTACTCTGTGAAATTACTTTGTGTAACTAGTATCAATGCTGTAATTACATCCTCTAATATCATGCTTTGCATTTTACACTATGGGGGTAATTCAGAGTTGATTGCAGCAACAAATTTGTTATCAGTTGGGCAAAACCAAGGCGGTCATTCCGACCCGTTCGCACGCAGCGGTTTATCGCTGCGGTGCGAATGGGTGCGGATTGTGCATGCACGGCGGCCGCAGTGCGTATGCACAGGGGTCGCCGGGTTACGTCGCATCTAGAGAAGGAAGCGGTCGCAGAGAGGACCGCAAAGAAGACTGACAGGAAGAAGGCGTACCTGGGCGGATCTGGAGCGTTGGAGACCGTTTTCAGGGAGTGGTGAGTAAAACGCAGTTGTGTCCAGAAGAACGGAGGGCGGATGTCTGACGTCAGAGCCGGCTCCAGCATCGCAGGTATCGTCGCACAGGGTAAGTAGGTATAGGCCTAGTCTACTTCTGCTTGAAATTTTTTTAGCTTAGCAGGGCTGCACAAGTGATCGCAGCCCTGCTAAGCTAAAATACACTCCCCCATAGGCGTGTACTAGTTGATTGCAGCAGCAGCAAAAAGTTGCTGGCTGCGATCAACTCACAATGACCACCCATGTGCACTGCAGGTGTGGCAGATATAACATTTGCAGAGAGAGTTAGATTTGGGTGGGTTATTTTGTTTCTGTGCAGGGTAAATAATGGCTGCTTTATTTTTACACTGCAATTTAGATTTCAGTTTGAACACAACCCACCCAAATCTAACTCTCTCTGCACATATTATATCTGCCCCCCCCTGCCCCCTGCAGTGCACATGGTTTTGCCCGACTGCTAACAAATTTGCTGCTGCGATCAACTCTGAATTAGGCCCTATGGGGGTCATTCCGAGTTGATCGCTAGCTGCCGTTGTTCACTGCGTAGCGATCGGTGTAAAAATCGGCTAATCTGCGCATGCGTATGCACCGCAATGCGCACGCATGACGTACGGGTACAAAGAGCTTTGTGGTTTTGTACAGGTTCTAGCGACGTTTTCATTCGCACTGGCGGCCGCAAGAAGATTGACAGGAAGGGGGCATTTCTGGGTGTCAACTGACCGTTTTCTGGGAGTGTTTGGAAAAATGCAGGCGTGCCAGGGAAAATGCAGGCATGGCTGGGCGAACGCTGGGCGGGTGTGTGACGTCAAAAGCCATCCCTTCAACGTTAGAATCAACGCACACGAAAACTAAGTCCAGGGTTGGTCTTGTTTTGCACAAAATGTTTTTGCAGGCGCTCTGCTGCACAGGCGTTCGCACTTCTGCAATGCGAAAATACACTACCCAGTGGGCGGCGGCAATGCGCTTGCACGGCTGCTAAAAACTGCTAGCGAGCGAACAACTCGGAATGACCCCCTCTGTACATAAACTCATGCACAGAATCCTAATAGGGTTTGGGTAAGTATGTACCCTCCCCCTGTACCCCCTAACCCTCCTTTCCCACAGCCTAACCCTAACCTCCCAGTTGCCACCCTATCCCCAACCATCCCTAGTGGTGCCTAAACCTAACCCCCCTCCCCACTACCTAAACCGAAGTATCCCTTCCCTGCAGCCTAACCCTAACCCTCCCCCCGCAGCCTAAACCTAAGCCAACCGCCACCCCGCGGCTAAAATCTAGGAGACCTAAGCATACTTACGGTTGAGATGCAGGATTCCAGCGTCGGGATTCCAAGTGTTGTCAGAGTCCCGGCAACAGGATTTTGGGATTCTGGAGTTGGCATTTCCAGCGCCGGCATCCTGACAGCATCACTTTTTCATATGTATCAGAATGTTTAATTTTGTATATAATAAGTATCCGTGGGTATATTTAGCAACATCTATGCTCAATGTCGGAATTTAACTGTTGTTCTATTATTATTACATACTAGGACTACCACTGATTCTTCTGGAGAAATAGGCTTACATGAGGCCGGGCCAATTTGTTTATCAAGGTGGCCATACCTACACTGCAAAACACAACTGTATCCAATTTCATATATGTACAAATGCAGTTTCCAAATATAGCCAGCACATCTTCTTCACATTACTGGTAATCATTTTATGATAAAAATTATTTTCTTTGTACAGCAACAATTATTTCTTCCCTTGATCTATTATAGCACAGCAAGCTTTATTGACAACTAGACATTTATCTAGTAACAACAAATTTGAATAATTAGCAATATGTGCTCTATTTTTTAAAAGAGACTAATAAATATTTCATATTTCTAGTCACTTTTCCTTCAGTAATGTCTCTTTTAATAATGTGCCTCCACACAGAGAAGGAGATCTATTAGTCTGTGAATAACGTTCTCTGGGGCAGATGTATTAACCTGTAGAAGGCATAAGGAAGTGATAAACCAGTGATAAGTGCAAGGTGATACACGCACCAGCCAATCAGCTCCAATATGTAAATTAACAGTTAGGAGCTGATTGGCTGGTGCGTGTATCACCTTGCACTCATCACTGGTTTATCACTTCCTTATGCCTTCTCCAGGTTAATACATATGCCCCATTATCTGGACAGGATGGTCTACGGCACAGGGTCTCAAACTCGGTCCTCAGGACCCCACACGGTTCATGTTTTGCAGGTCACCTGTAGATTTTTAGAATGTGACAGTTGGTGATACACAGTGCACATGCTGGGTGACATGGAAAACGTGAACCATATGGGGTCCTGAGGACCGAGTTTGAAAACTACTGGTCTACGGGATACCAGTGGTAATGATGCTGGCGGTCACATGACTGACAGCGAATGCCTACGCTCCCAATCCCGACACCTGGTGGGTGAGTATGCTTAGCCTCTCCCCTCCCTAACCCTAACCTTCTCTTCTTGCAGCTTAACCTTCACCTCCCTACCCACAGTCTATCCCTAACCCCTTCCCCCACTGCAGTCTAACCCTCACCCTCCCCATAGAGACTAACCCTAACCCCCCCCACCCCCCACCCGCAGCCTAACCTGATCATCGGGATTATGACAGGTGTCAGGATTCCACTGCAGGTCTTCTGGCCGCTGGCATTCCAAGTGTTGGTATGCCCACTGCATCCCATCTAGACCTGCTACACCTATTATAATAGTGATGCAGGTCCAGACACCACTCGGATGTGTATAACCAGGTAATTTACTGAAGAGGGAGAAAATTATCTCACCTGGCAATTTCCATTTTCTCTCTGTTGGCTTCTATGACTGGTGCTTGCAGAGATTCTGTGCATTCACTGCTCATTTTCTCCCAGCTGCATCTGCTGCTTTGTTGAAATTATATATATATATATATATATATATATAAGTTTTATGCGCAGTCCGTCTTACAAATTACTCCGTGGAACTACAAGTCCCATTATTACTACGAAAGGCAGACTGTTCCCTCTGGCACAGGGAAATCTGTAGTGTCTCCTTGCACTTCAATCCATAAAGTCTGCAGCTCCTTTAAACACCAAAATCCACTGATGGTTTAAAATCTAAAAGCAAAAAAAAGGCTCTCCATAGTGCATGAAAACAGGGCTTCAGTGCATCTCGCCACCTCGCAGTAGCTCGCCACCTTGCAACAGTCCTCCCGCTAGGCCACGCCCCTACAGGCTCTGACGAAGTCCTTGATGACGAAATGCGTAGGGGCGTGGCCTAGTGCTAGGACTGTTGCGAGGTGGCGAGCTACTGCGAGGTGGTGAGATGCAGTGAAGCTCTGTCTTATCAATTGTTAAACGCTTTACATACGGTGGTTGATACCGCCTGTTTCAGTACGTTTTTCTGACATTTGTGTGTGGAATGCTGGTTTAATAAAAAATGTACAACGGATTCATGCACTATGGAGCGCCCTTTTTTTTGCTTTTATATATATATATATATATATATATATATACAGGAATCGACAGCCAGGAGCAGTGCTGTGTGGTGCGGCAATGACAGCTGCAGTTCTTGAAATTAATAGTGCAGTTATTGGAACGGTAAGTGGCGCCGATAATGATCATTCTTATCACTTCCCTGCGTTATTATTACATGTATAGAAAGGGCGGTAATCGCAGCACATAACATGCACTGTAACCAAAAATATACATACTGTAATTCACATACTGTGACACCACTTCTTACATCTCCTCCAGAATCCTTCTTACTTTTCTCCTAGCTGTGACATTTTGCCCGTGTCAATATTTTACAAATGTTGACATGTTAGATGTTGATATTTTAACAATGTTGACAACATTCTACATTCTAGTGTCAACACTGTAAAGTCAGGTACTCACTAGACGATATTGTAAACAATATGCCCGAATCCGATGGTTTGGAACGACACATCGTTCAAATGTGTATGCACTAGGGGGGTCATTCCGAGTTGATCGCTCGCTAGCAACTTTTTGCAGCACTGCGATCAGGTTAAAACTCTGCAAAACTGCGCATGCGTATGCACCGCAATGCACAGGCGCGTTGTACGGGTACAAAGAGGATCAGTGCTGGGCGATGGATTTAAGGAAGAATCCATTCGCACAGTCGATCGCAAGGTGATTGACAGAAAGAGGGCATTTATGAGTGTCAACTGACCGTTTTCGGGGAGTGTTTGGGAAAACGCAGGTGTGTCCAAGCGTTTGCAGGGCGGGTGTCTGACGTCAATTCCGGGACCAAAAAGACTGGAGTGATCTCAGCGGCTGAGTAAGTCCAGAGCTACTCAGAAACTGCACAAACTGTTTTTGTACCGCTCGGCTGCAAAGGCGTTCGCACACTTGCAAAGCAAAAATACACTCCCCCATGGGCGGCGACTATCTGACCGCAACCCTACAAAAAGTTGCTAGCGAGCGATCAACTCGGAATGACCCCCTATGTTGCTGACAATGCACACTACCGCGCGTCGTCAGCGAGATTCTCTGTTCGACCTCCATACAGTTCTTACAGGCAACATCACAGCCAGCCTACCCCCTCTGCTGTTGCTCCATTGCTGCCGGCATCGGCAAGTGTGTATGCCGGCCAGAGGCGTATCTAGCACTGGGCGAGGAGGGCACGTGCCCTGGGCGCCATGGCAGCCCCAACAGAGGGGGGCGCCACCGGCACCTGCACGGCCCACTCGCCCCATGCTTCAGGGATTCCGCCGGCGCTACCCGCGGCGCTTTCCCTGTCTCCCCGGCTGCTGTGCCTGTCACAATAGACAGGCAGCGGCAGCCTGGAGCCTCCCCCTACTCCCCCCTGCAAAGTGACTGTGTACGCGATCGTGTGCGCGATCGCGACCGCGGAGGTGCGCGCATGCGCGTGCGCGACCTCGGGGGGGGGGGGGGCGTGCGGCCCCTGAACAGCAGTGAGTGCAGGTGAGCGGGAAGGGGGTGCGGGACATTTTGTGTGTGTGTGTTAAGTGTGTGTGTGTTAATTGTGTGTGTGTCGGACAGTGTGCGTGTGACAGTTCATGTGTGTTTATTGTGTGTGTGTGGGACAGTGTGAGTGTGTTAATTGTGTGTGTGGGACAGTTTGAGTGTGTGTAAATTGTGTGTGTGTGTGTGTGTGTGTGTGTGTGTGTGTGTGTGTGTGTGACAGTGTGCGTGTGTTAATTGTGTGTGTGTGGGACAGTGTGTGTGTGTTAATTGTGTGTGTGACAGTGTGAGTGTGTTAATTGTGTGTGGGACAGTGCGTGTTTGTTAATTGTGTGTGTGTGTGTGTGTGTGTGTGTGTGTGTGTGACAGTGTGAGTGTGTTAATTGTGTGTGTGGGACAGTTTTGAGTGCGTGTTAATTGTGTGTGTGTGGGACAGTGTGCGTGTGTGTTAATTGTGTATGTGTGGGACAGTGTGAGTGTGTTAATTGTGTGTGTGTGTGTGTGTGTGTGTGTGTGTGTGTGTGTGTGTGTGTGTGTGTGTGTGTGTGTGGACAGTGTGAGTGTGTTAATTGTGTGTGTGTGGGACAGTTTGAGTGTGTGTTAATTGTGTGTGTGTGGGACAGTGTGCGTGTGTGTTAATTGTGTGTGTGTGGGACAGTGTGCGTGTGTATTAATTGTGTGTGTGTGGGACAGTGTGCGTGTGTGTTAATTGTGTGTGTGTGGGACAGTGTGCGTGTGTTAAGTGTGTGTGTGTGTGACAGTGTGAGTGTGTTAATTGTGTGTGTGTGGGACAGTGCATGTTTGTTAATTGTGTGTGTGGGACAGTGTGCGTGTGTGTTATTTGTGTGTGTGGGACAGTGTGCGTGTGTGTTATTTGTGTGTGTGGGACAGTGTGCGTGCGTGTGTGTTAATTGTGTGTGGGACAGTGTGCATGTGTTAATTGTGTGTGTGTGTGTTAATTGTCCCGGCGGTTATTGGCGTCTGTAGTGTGCGCCCCGTCCTCCTCCGCTGCCGCTGACAGGAGCGGCGGTGTGCGGCTCTCCCCCTCCTCCGCCGGCTCCGTCCTCCCGTCGTGGCCCTGCAGTGTGTGCCGGTCTCCCCAGCAGCAGCAGCAGGTTAGTCTCTCTTCCCCCCCCCCCCTTCTCTCTCTCTCTCTCTCTCTCTCTCCTCCTGTGGATTGCAGTTTGTAAGTATCATTTTAATTTTTACAGGTACCCCTATTGAATTCTACTGGACAAGTGGACGTGACCGGCGTGGGATGTAGGTAAGTAATCTGTCTCTCATTTTTACAGATTCCCCTACTGGATTCTACTGGACAAGTGGACGTGACCAGCGTGGGATGTAGGTAAGTAATCTGTCTCTCGTTTTTACAGGTACCCCTATTGAATTCTACTGGACAAGTGGACGTGACCAGCGTGGGATGTAGGTAAGTAATCTGTCTCTTATTTTTACAGGTACCCCTATTGGATTCTACTGGACAAGTGGACGTGATCGGCGTGGGATGTAGGTAAGTAATCTCTCTCTCATTTTCACAGGTACCCCTATTGGATTCTACTGGACAAGTGGACGTGACCGGCGTGGGATGTAGGTAAGTAATCTGTCTCTCATTTTTACAGATTCCCCTACTGGATTCTACTGGACAAGTGGACGTGACCAGCGTGGGATGTAGGTAAGTAATCTGTCTCTCATTTTTACAGGTACCCCTATTGGATTCTACTGGACAAGTGGACGTGATCGGCGTGGGATGTAGGTAAGTAATCTCTCTCTCATTTTCACAGGTACCCCTATTGGATTCTACTGGAAAAGTGGACGTGACCGGCGTGGGATGTAGGTAAGTAATCTGTCTCTCATTTTTACAGATTCACCTACTGGATTCTACTGGACAAGTGGACGTGACCAGCGTGGGATGTAGGTAAGTAATCTGTCTCTCATTTTTACAGGTACCCCTATTGAATTCTACTGGACAAGTGGACGTGACCAGCGTGGGATGTAGGTAAGTAATCTGTCTCTCATTTTTACAGGTACCCCTATTGGATTCTACTGGACAAGTGGACGTGATCGGCGTGGGATGTAGGTAAGTAATCTGTCTCTCATTTTTACAGATTCCCCTACTGGATTCTACTGGACAAGTGGACGTGACCGGCGTGGGATGTAGGTAAGTAATGTGTCTCTCATTTTTACAGCTACCCCTATTGGATTCTACTGGACAAGTGGACGTGACCGGCGTGGGATATAGGTAAGTATGTGTGAGTGTGTCAGTGTGCTTTAATAAATTTTTACTGTCACGGTGTGTGAGTTGTGTTTTTATTTGGGTATTTTTTCTGTTGTAGAACTACAGGTACCGGCGGGCCCGTTATTTCCCTGCATGTTGGTACTTGAGGTTCTCCAAGTACCAGCAAGCGGGGGAGGCTTTCTGGGCCTTGTAGTTCCACAACAAAAAACAATATTCTTTTTTTACTTACATGGCTATCAGCCTCCCATCCACAGCCCACGGATGGGGGGGACAGCCTCGGGCTTCACCCCTGGCCCTTGGGTGCCTGGAGGGGGGGTGACCCCTTGATTTAAGGGGTCCCCACTCCTCCAGGGAACCCCGGGCCAGTGGTGACTAGTTGGGGGGGTAATGCCACGGCCGCAGGGACCTACATAAATGTGTCCCCCGGCTGTGGCATTATGTCCCTGGCTAGTGGAGCCCGGTGCTGGTTTTAAAAATACGGGGGGACCCCTACATCTTTTGTCCCCCGTATTTTTGGAACCAGGACCGGACTAAGAGCCCGATGCTGGTTGTCTAAATACGGGGAACCCCTGTCCAATTTTTTCCCAGTATTTAAACAACCAGGACCGGCTCAAAGAGCCCGAGGCTGGTTATACTTAGGAGGGGGACCTCACGCAGTTTTTTTTTACATTTTTAACCCATTCAGACCCTTCTCCATTAAGTTAATGGAAACCCTGGACAACAAAATTGCATTCATGTCCTCCTCCCACTCCCTTCCCAGTCCCAAACACTGATTATTATTTTTTTCTATAAAAATGTACAATATATCACAAGTATGATGAGCAGGCATGCAGCGGGCATTGGCGACTTTGGACTGAGTTGCAAATTAGTGGCGGAGGGCTGGGTCAGTTGATGGTGGGCGAGTTTGTAAGCCATTGGTGGTGGCAGCGGGCATCGGCTCAGAGGCAGTGGCGGGCATTGGCTCGGTGGCGGTAGGGGTCATCGGCAGGATTCGGCGGACAGTATGGCTGTAGTGCCTCACCGCACGCCACTGACCTCACCGCACGCCACTGGTGTGTGGGACAGTGTGCGTGTGTGTTAATTGTGTGTGTGGGACAGTGTGAGTGTGTGTTAATTGTGTGTGTGTGGAACAGTGTCAGTGTGTGTAAATTTTTGCAGTCCAGTGTGTGTGTGGGGGAGAGGAAAGTATGAGAATGTGTGTGTGTAGTCTGAGTGGGTGTGTGTAGGATTTGGGGGTGGCCAGTCTGTGTGTGTTTAATCAGTGTGTGTGGGATGTACTAATGGCCATTTACCGAAGAGAGATATGTATTAAACCACGGGCATTGAGATGCCCTTCTCACTCACCATCCAGCTGGGTGGGCGAGCCGGGCGGGTGGAAAGCCAGCAGCAGGGGCAGCATGCCGGATATCAGCAGCCGAGGGTGGGGGCTGTAATGAACATGCGGAGCCCAAAGCCGGAGATCAGCAGCATGCTGACCGGCAATAAGCAGCTTCTGCTTCCGCGTTCAACATGCTGCTGATCTCCGGCTTTGGGCTACGCAGGGTTCGGGGGATGGGTGTCCTCTGCCGGTGTACTGCAGCTCCGGGGGTGCGGGCTCCGGAGGCTTTCAGCACTGTTGAATATCCAGCTGCCTCAAGTATGTACAGCCCGCACCCTCTGCTGCTGATATCCGGCATGCTGCTGCTGGCTGTCCCCCCGCCCGGCTCGGCCACACAGCTGTATGGTGAGAAGGGCATCTCAGTTCCTGAGGTTTAACACATATGCCTCAGAAAATGGCCTCTGCGGTAAACGATACTAATGCTTACCGTGACAGTAACAGCGGGGAGGAAGGCGCACATCGGGATCCTGCAGCATGAAACAAGAACCCCTTCGGAGCGCAGCAGACCACACTGAAAAGGGTGCATACCCGGTGCGGTGCTCTGCATCCCGGGTGGTGCCGAAGATGTGGAGTGTCGGAGGTGGCAGAAGCGCCGCAGCTTGGGGTGAGAAACCGCTGCAGCCCTTCCGCTGCTAAACTCTGCAATTAGTCTATTAAGGGGGTGGGCTCCCCTCATCATAGTGCCCCACAGGCCATGTTAATTCTGGGTGTAGGATCCCCTAACTCTATAATGGGAATTTTGGCTCATATCATGTGCTGTAATGTGAATTTTGGCTAATACCGTGTGCTATAATGTGAATTTCGGCTCATACTATGTGGGGTAATGTGAATTTTGGCTCATACCGTGTGCTGTAATGTGAATTTCGGCTCATACCATGTGGGGAAATGTGAATTTTGGCTCATACCATGTGGAGTAATGTGAATTTTGGCTCATACCGTGTGCTATAATGTGAATTTCGGCTCATACCGTGTGCTATAATGTGAATTTTGGCTCATACCATGTGGGGTAATGTGAATTTCGGCTCATACTGTGTGCTATAATGTGAATTTCGGCTCATGCCGTGTGGGGCAATGTGAATTTCGGCTCATACTGTGTGCTATAATGTGAATTTCGGCTCATACCGTGTGCTATAATGTGAAAAGGGCACCAGTACTAGATAGTATAAGGGGTCCTACTACACTGAAGGACACGCCCCTTTAATTGCTATCTGCACTCTTTCATTCCACCTTCAAAAATTCAACTTCGACCACTGCACCTACATACACATACATACACACCCTGACATCTTTATATGCAGTGACACCGGTGGCGTCTGCACATACTTTCCTTTTGTATTTTTTTTTTTATTATCATTTTATTAATTTATTATTTCTCTGACGTCCTAGTGGATGCTGGGACTCCGTCAGGACCATGGGGAATAGCGGCTCCGCAGGAGACAGGGCACAAAAGTAAAAGCTTTAGGATCAGGTGGTGTGCACTGGCTCCTCCCCCTATGACCCTCCTCCAAGCCTCAGTTAGGTTTTTGTGCCCGGCCGAGAAGGGTGCAATCTAGGTGGCTCTCCTAAAGAGCTGCTTAGAGTAAAAGTTTTATTAGGTTTTTTATTTTCAGTGAGTGCTGCTGGCAACAGGCTCACTGCAACGAGGGACTTAGGGGAGAAGAAGTGAACTCACCTGCGTGCAGGATGGATTGGCTTCTTAGGCTACTGGACACTAGCTCCAGAGGGACGATCACAGGTACAGCCTGGATGGGTCACCGGAGCCGCGCCGCCGACCCCCTTGCAGATGCTGAAGAGAGAAGAGGTCCAGAAATCGGCGGCTGAAGACTTCTCAGTCTTCATGAGGTAGCGCACAGCACTGCAGCTGTGCGCCATTGCTCTCAGCACACTTCACACCAACGGTCACTGAGGGTGCAGGGCGCTGGGGGGGGCGCCCTGGGCAGCAATGAAAGTACCTATACTGGCTAAAAATACATCACATATAGCCTCTGGGGCTATATGGATGTATTTAACCCCTGCCAGGTTGTCAGAAAAACGGGAGAAGAAGCCCGCCGAAAAGGGGGCAGGGCCTATTCTCCTCAGCACACAGCGCCATTTTCCCTCACAGAACTGCTGGTGGGAAGGCTCCCAGGCTCTCCCCTGCACTGCACTACAGAAACAGGGTTAAAACAGAGAGGGGGGGTACTTATTTGGCGATATGATTATATATTAAGATGCTATAAGGGAAAACACTTATATAAAGGTTGTCCCTGTATAATTATAGCGTTTTGGTGTGTGCTGGCAAACTCTCCCTCTGTCTCCCCAAAGGGCTAGTGGGGTCCTGTCCTCTATCAGAGCATTCCCTGTGTGTGTGCTGTGTGTCGGTACGTGTGTGTCGACATGTATGAGGACGATGTTGGTGAGGAGGCGGAGCAATTGCCTGTAATGGTGATGTCACTCTCTAGGGAGTCGACACCGGAATGGATGGCTTATTTAAGGAATTACGTGATAATGTCAACACGCTGCAAGGTCGGTTGACGACATGAGACGGCCGGCAAACAAATTAGTACCTGTCCAGGCGTCTCAAACACCGTCAGGGGCTTTAAAACGCCCATTTACCTCAGTCGGTCGACACAGACACAGACACGGACACTGACTCCAGTGTCGACGGTGAAGAAACAAAAGTATTTTCCATTAGGGCCTCACGTTACATGTTAAGGGCAATGAAGGAGGTGTTACATATTTCTGATACTACAAGTACCATAAAAAAGGGTATTATGTGGAGTGTGAAAAAAACTACCTGTAGTTTTTCCTGAATCAGATAAATTATATGAAGTGTGTGATGATGCGTGGGTTTCCCCCGATAGAAAATTATTGGCGGTATACCCTTTCCCGCCAGAAGTTAGGGCGCGTTGGGAAACACCCCTTAGGGTGGATAAGGCGCTCACACGCTTATCAAAGTGGCGGTACCGTCTCCAGATAGGGCCGCCCTCAAGGAGCCAGCTGATAGGAGGCTGGAAAATATCCTAAAAAGTATATACACACATACTGGTGTTATACTGCGACCAGCGATCGCCTCAGCCTGGATGTGCAGCGCTGGGGTGGCTTGGTCGGATTCCCTGACTGAAAATATTGATACCCTTGACAGGGACAGTATTTTATTGACTATAGAGCATTTAAAGGATGCATTTCTATATATGCGAGATGCACAGAGGGATATTTGCACTCTGGCATCAAGAGTAAGTGCGATGTCCATATCTGCCAGAAGATGGTTATGGACACGACAGTGGTCAGGTGATGCAGATTCCAAACGGCACATGGAAGTATTGCCGTATAAAGGAGAAAAAGACACCGTCTTTTCAGCCTAAGTCCCCATAAGGGCAAGCGGGCAAAAGGCCAGTCATATCTGCCCAGGGATAGAGGAAAGGGAAGAAGACTGCAGCAGGCAGCCCATTCCCAGGAACAGAAGCCCTCCACCGCTTCTGCCAAGTCCTCAGCATGACGCTGGGGCCGTACAAGCGGACTCAGGTGCGGTGGGGGGTCGTCTCAAGAGTTTCAGCACGCAGTGGGCTCACTCGCAAGTGGACCCCTGGATCCTACAAGTAGTATCCCAGGGGTACAGATTGGAAATTCGAGACGTCTCCCGCTCGCAGGTTCCTGAAGTCTGCTTTACCAACGTCTCCCTCCGACAGGGAGGCAGTATTGGAAACAATTCACAAGCTGTATTCCCAGCAGGTGATAATCAAAGTACCCCTCCTATAACAAGGAAAGGGGTATTAATCCACACTATATTGTGGTACTGAAGCCAGACGGCTCGGTGAGACCTATTCTAAATCTGAAATATTTGAACACTTACATACAAAGGTTCAAATCAAGATGGAGTCACTCAGAGCAGTGATAGCGAACCAGGAAGAAGGGGACTATATGGTGTCCCGGGACATCAGGGATGCTTACCTCCATGTCCCAATTTGCCCTTCTCACCAAGGGTACCTCAGGTTCGTGGTACAGAACTGTCACTATCAGTTTCAGACGCTGCCGGTTGGATTGTCCGCGGCACCCCGGGTCCTTACCAAGGTAATGGCCGAAATGATGATTCTTCTTCAAAGAAAATGGACGATCTCCTGATAAGGGCAAGGTCCAGAGAACAGTTGGAGGTCGGAGTAGCACTATCTCAAGTAGTTCTACGACAGCACGGGTGGATTCTAAATATTCCAAAACCGCAGCTGTTTCCGACGACACGTATGCTGTTCCTAGGGATGATTCTGGACACAGTCCAGAAAAGGGTGTTTCTCCCGGAGAAGAAAGCCAGGGAGTTACCCGAGCTAGTCAGGAACCTCCTAAAACCAGGAAAAGTGTCAGTGCATCATTGCACAAGGGTCCTGGGAAAAATGGTGGCTTCTTACGAAGCGATTCCATTCGGCAGATTTCACGCAAGAACTTTTCAGTGGGATCTGCTGGAGAAATGGTCCGGAGCGCATCTTCAGATGCATCAGCGGATAACCCTGTCTCCAAGGACAAGGGTGTTTCTTCTGCGGTGGCTGCAGAGTGCTCATCTACTAAAGGGCCGCAGATTCGGCATTCAGGACTGGGTCCTGGTGACCACGGATGCCAGCCTGAGAGGCTGGGGAGCAGTCACACAGGGAAAAAATTTCCAGGGAGTGTGATCAAGTCTGGAGACTTCTCTCCACATAAATATACTGGAGCTAAGGGCAATTTACAATGCTCTAAGCTTAGCAAGACTTCTGCTTCAAGGTCAGCCGGTATTCATCCAGTGGGACAACATCACGGCAGTCGCCCACGTAAACAGACAGGGCGGCACAAGAAGCAGGAGGGCAATGGCAGAAACTGCAAGGATTCTTCGCTGGGCGGAAAATCATGTGATAGCACTGTCAGCAGTGTTCATTCCGGGAGTGGACAACTGGGAAGCAGACTTCCTCAGCAGGCACGACCTCCACCCGGGAGAGTGGGGACTTCATCGGGAAGTCTTCCACATGATTGTGAACCGTTGGGAAAGACCAAAGGTGGACATGATGGCGTCCCGCCTGAACAAAAAACTGGACAGGTATTGCGCCAGGTCAAGAGACCCTCAGGCAATAGCTGTGGACGTTCTGGTAACACCGTGGGTGTACCAGTCGGTGTATGTGTTCACTCCTCTGCTTCTCATACCCAAGGTACTGAGAATTATAAGACGTAGAGGAGTAAGAACTATACTCGTGGCTCCGGATTGGCCAAGAAGGACTTGGTACCCGGAACTTCAAGAAATGCTCACAGAGGACTCATGGCCTCTGCCGCTAAGAAGGGACTTGCTTCAGCAAGTACCATGTCTGTTCCAAGACTTACCGCGGCTGCGTTTGACGGCATGGCGGTGGAACGCCGGATCCCAAGGGAAAAAGGCATTCCGGAAGAGGTCATTCCTACCCTGGTCAAAGCCAGGAAGGAGCTGACCGCACAACATTATCACCACATGTGGCGAAAATATGTTGCGTGGTGGGAGGCCAGGAAGGCCCCACGAAGAAATTTCAACTCGGTCGATTCCTGCATTTCTTGCAAACAGGAGTGTCTATGGGCCTCAAATTGGGGTCCATTAAGGTTCAAATTTCGGCCCTGTCGATTTTCTTCCAGAAAGAATTGGCTTCAGTTCCTGAAGTCCAGAAGTTTGTCAAGGGAGTACTGCATATACAACCCCCTTTTGTGCCTCCAGTGGCACTGTGGGATCTCAACGTAGTTCTGGGATTCCTCAAATCACATTTTAAACTGCTCAAATCTGTGGATTTGAAATATCTCACATGAAAAGTGACCATGCTGTTGGCCCTGGCTTCGGCCAGGCGAGTGTCAGAATTGGCGGCTTTGTCTCACAAAAGCCCATATCTGATTGTCCATTCGGACAGGGCAGAGCTGAGGACTCGTCCCCAGTTTCTCCCTAAGGTGGTGTCAGCGTTTCGCCTGAACCAGCTTATTGTGGTACCTGCGGCTACTAGGGACTTGGAGGACTCCAAGTTGCTAGATGTTGTCAGGGCCCTGGAAATATAGGTTTCCAGGACGGCTGGAGTCAGGAAAACTGACTTGCTGTTATCCTGTATGCACCCAACAAACTGGGTGCTCTTGCTTCTAAGCAGACGATTGCTAGTTGGATGTGTAGTACAATTCAGCTTGCACATTCTGTGGCAGGCCTGCCACAGCCAAAATATGTAAATGCCCATTTCAAAAGGAAGGTGGGCTCATCTTGGGCGGCTGCCCGAGGGGTCTCGGCTTTACAACTTTGCCGAGCTGCTACTTGGTCAGGGGCAAACACGTTTGCAAAATTCTACAAATTTGATACCCTGGCTGAGGAGGACCTGGAGTTCTCTCATTCGGTGCTGCAGAGTCATCCGCACTCTCCCGCCCGTTTGGGAGCTTTGGTATAATCCCCATGGTCCTGACGGAGTCCCAGCATCCACTAGGACGTCAGAGAAAATAAGAATTTACTTACCGATAATTCTATTTCTCGTAGTCCGTAGTGGATGCTGGGCGCCCATCCCAAGTGCGGATTGTCTGCAATACTTGTACATAGTATTGTTACAAAAATCGGGTTATTATTGTTGTGAGCCATCTTTTCAGAGGCTCCGCTGTTATCATGCTGTTAACTGGGTTCAGATCACAGGTTGTACAGTGTGATTGGTGTGGCTGGTATGAGTCTTACCCGGGATTCAAAATCCTTCCTTATTGTGTACGCTCGTCCGGGCACAGTATCCTAACTGAGGCTTGGAGGAGGGTCATAGGGGGAGGAGCCAGTGCACACCACCTGATCCTAAAGCTTTTACTTTTGTGCCCTGTCTCCTGCGGAGCCGCTATTCCCCATGGTCCTGACGGAGTCCCAGCATCCACTACGGACTACGAGAAATAGAATTATCGGTAAGTAAATTCTTATTTTTTATTAAGAAAAAATTATTATTATTTTTTTTTTTGGGGGGGGGGGGCCATTATTGATCTTGCCCTGGGCTCCAAAAACCCTAGTTACGCCTCTGATGCCGGCACCCCCACCAGTACCCGGTGTCGACAATATCACTTGATACACACATCATGTAGTGTGTACCCAGCTTAAATGTCAATATAGTGAGAGTCAATATAGTGAATGCATACCATTCTATAATAGTATTGGCTGCTTCTTTTTTTCCTGGTGTCCCAAATGCCATCTGCGGAAACCAGGAGAACTTAATGCTAAACTTTGAGATTCAGTTGTTGTTCATAAATGTGCTTGAAGTTCTGAGGTTAAGTAGCAAAACATGTTCATATAGGACAGGGCCGGTTCTTGCCCTTGTGGCGCCCAGGGCAAAAATAGGGGCGTGGCTTCATATGGGGGCGTGGTCAGTTATCGTGCACCGCACAGCAAAGGTCCTCTCCATGAAGGGAAACTAGACGCGTAGCGTCTGGTTCCCTTCAAAGCGGGGGACCAGCGGCGGGCACAGCGGGGGGCACAGTGGCGGATCTTGCCATGGTGCGGTGCCCTCCGGATGGCGCCGGCGCCCTCCGGCAGGCGGCGCCCCGGGCAAAAGTACTGCTTGCCCATGGCAAGATCCGCCACTGATATAGGGCCTAATTCAGACCTGATCGGTGCTCTGCATTTTCGCACAGCAGCCAAACAGGTCTGAACTGCGCATGCGCTGGTGCCGAAGTGCGCCGGCGCATGCCAGACAGCATACGGCCATCTCAGGCAGAGGCGGTCACTGGCAAAGGCAATCACTGGGCGGGAGGGGGTGGGCCGGCGGCGTTGGGCTGCCATTTTAGGGGAGCGGTCCGGGCAACATAGGCGTGCCCAGGGGTGTAGCAGGGACGTGCAGTCAGGGGAGGCAGTGCCTCCCCTGCCATTAATGAGCCATTAATGATTAAAATAATATAATGAAGATACTTATGACACATATTCTGTGTCATAAGTAATCTCTTTATATTATACTATGCTTTTTAACATTTTTAATCACCTCGGGAGGCACTATTAGCAGTGCCTCCCGTTAACAACTGGAAAGGTTGAGAGAAAGGGGGCGGGGCCAAGCACTGAGCTGTGAAAGCCCATTCAAAAACTACGGGGGAAGCAGGACTTATGCCAGTGCCTCGTTGACAGGGTAAACCCGCCCCTGTCAGCGAGACAGATGTGATTGGACAGCGGATCCGCTGGTCCAATCACCCATAGGCATTGAGCTGCAGCTGCGGCGGGACCCGGCGC
Source organism: Pseudophryne corroboree (assembly GCF_028390025.1). Classification (NCBI taxonomy): domain Eukaryota; kingdom Metazoa; phylum Chordata; class Amphibia; order Anura; family Myobatrachidae; genus Pseudophryne; species Pseudophryne corroboree. Next base: position 140,394,513 of record NC_086450.1, read on the forward strand.
TACAGTGAAGCCGCCAGTAGCGTCTAGAAGAGAGGACCTTTCTGGAGCCGCCTGCCACTACAGGACCGCGGCGGGAGGGGGGGAAGGGGGCAGCGGCAGCGCCGGGACCCGGCGCTACAGTAGAGCCGCATACACAGGAGCGCGGCGTGTGGGCGGCGGCGGCGGGACCCGTTGTTGGAGCTGCCTACAGCAGCGGCCGCTCCAGAGATAACGGGAGCACCACAGCTGGGGACAGCGCGGAGGCTCCGGACAGCGCTGGTACCTGACCACCCAGGCGAGGGGGCGGGGGGGCAGTTGTGCGGTGGGGTGGGAAGTGTCTGGCCAGCTCAACCCCAGATCACTTGGACTGCAGATGATCTGGGGGTGAGCTGCAGTCCAAGTGATCTGGGGGTGAGCTGCAGTCCAAGTGCTCTGGGGGTGAGCTGCAGTCTAAGTGCTCTGGGGGTGAGCTGCAGTCCAAGTGATCTGGGGGTGGGCTGCAGTCCAAGTGATCTGGGCAAGATCACTTAGACTGCAGCTCACCCCCAGATCACTTGTACTGCAGGGTCAGGAAAAAATAAATAAAATAAATGTAAAAAAATATTTATTTGTTTCACAGCTGCCCGCCGCCAACTGCTGACCAGCGCTCACTGCCATACGCTGCACCGCCACTGAAAGCTGACCACCGCAGACAACTGGCGGCGGTCAGAGGGACATCAACGCCGCAGCAACGAAGGACAGCTTAGTACCGCCGTATTCCCTGCAGACCATGGGCTCATCTGCCACCGACAACCACAGTCCCTTCCGCACCTCCGCTGCACATACCAGGTAATGTTCCCCTGCTTCCCTATGACCCTGCTCTCACTCTCTCAGTCCCTGCTCTCACTCTCTCAGTCCCTGCTCTCACTCTCTCCCTGTCCCTGAATTGTGGGTCATACCGTGTGCTATAATGTGAATTTCGGCTCATACCGTGTGCTGTAATGTGAATTTTGGCTCATACTGTGTGCTGTAATGTAAATTTCGGCTCATTCAGTGTGCTACAATGTGAATATCGGCTCATTCAGTGTGCTACAATGTGAATATCGGCTCATACCGTGTGGTAAAATATGAATTTCGGGTCATACGGTTTACTGTAATGTTAATTTCGGCTCATACAGTTTGCTATAATCTGAATTTCGGCTCATACAGTGTGCTGTAATATGAATTTCGGCTCATACCGTGTGCTGTAATGTGAATTTCGGCTCATACCGTGTGCTGTAATGTGAATTTCGGCTCATACCGTGTGCAATAATGTGAATATCAGCTCATACCGTATGGTAAAATATGAATATCGGGTCATACGGTGTGCTGTAATGTGAATTTCGGCTCATACAGTTTGCTATAATCTGAATTTCGGCTCATACAGTGTGCTGTAATGTGAATTTCGGCTCATACCGTGTGCTGTAATGTGAATTTCGGCTCATACCGTGTGCTATAATGTGAATATCGGCTCATACCGTGTGGTAAAATGTGAATTTCGGGTCATACGGTGTGCTGTAATGTGAATTTCGGCTCATACAGTGTGCTATAATCTGAATTTCGGCTCATACAGTGTGCTGTAATGTGAATTTCGGCTCATACCGTGTGCTGTAATGTGAATTTCGGCTCATACCGTGTGCTGTAATGTGAATTTCGGCTCATACCGTGTGGTAAAATATGAATTTCAGCTCATATGGTGTGCTGTAATGTGAATTTTGGCTCATACCGTGTGCTGTAATGTGAATTTTGGCTCATACAGTTTGCTATAATCTGAATTTCGGCTCATACAGTGTGCTGTAATGTGAATTTCGGCTCATATCGTGTGCTGTAATGTGAATTTCGGCGCATACCGTGTGCTGTAATGTGAATATCGGCTCATCCCGTGTGGTAAAATGTGATTTTCGGGTCATACGGTGTGCTGTAATGTGAATTTCGGCTCATACAGTGTGCTATAATCTGAATTTCGGCTCATACAGTGTGCTGTAATGTGAATTTCGGCTCATACCGTGTGCTGTAATGTGAATTTCGGCTCATACCGTGCTGTAATGTGAATTTCGGCTCATACCGTGTGCTGTAATGTGAATTTGGGCTCATACCGTGTGGTAAAATATGAATTTCAGCTCATATGGTGTGCTGTAAAGTGAATTTTGTCTCATACCGTGTGCTGTAATGGGAATTTCGGCTCATACTGTGTGGTATCAGGTGAAAGGGGCGCCGGTACTAGATAGTATAAGGGGTCCTACTACACTGAAGGACACACCCCTGTTTGAGTAGCCACTCCCCCTTTTCCGGAGATGAGCGCATAATGGCAACCTTCACTTCTCCATACCCCCACTTAAAAATTTCCACTTCTACCACTGTGTGTGTGTATATATATATATATATATTGTACCACTGTAGGGGTGCAAGGCGCCTTTTCCTGGGGAATATGGCCGCACGCAGCAGCTGAGGAACAACACAAGTCCAGTTTCTGGTACAACTGACCCCGGCCAGTTTTATTGAAACAGAAAATAAAACAAACCCCAAAATAAAAATACCTTGCCTGTCCGGCACTAACTAAACATAAGATATTCCTAACTGTCACTAAACAAAACACAGAGTTCTTCAGTACATACTGTATAGCTTACTTGCATCAGAAAGCGTGTCTCTCACACACAGATCCTGCAGCCTTCCCAGGCAGTCTGCCCATACTAATCAGGTTAGAAGCACTATAACACTCTTACACAGCTGAAACCCTGATTAGCCCTCTGTGAGGCCAAAGACCCGAACTGGGCCCAATGTCTAGAACTCGCCTTATCTCTCTCTCAGAGCCTTTACCCAGCTTTTACAGCAAACTGAAAAGGTTCAGACAAAACAAAAAGCATTTTTCCTAGAAGTTAACATTTTCTAAAACATGTAAGACAAGAACCTGGGACAAATATACCTGCCCTCAAACACTATCCCAGTGTTCTTGTCACATATCCCCCTCCCCTGTTTCGACCTAGGGGCCGGAACACTTGTAGCCCCCAAACAGAAGATGCGAGACAATGCATCTGCGTTGGCCAATTGTGTTCCCGGTCTATGTTCGACAGTAAACTTAAAGTCCTGCAACGCTAGAAACCATCTAGTTACACGAGCATTCTTGCCTCTATTTACATACATCCATTTTAAAGGGGCATGGTCTGTCACTAGTCTGAATTGTCTACCCAAGAGGTAATATCTCAAGGTATCTAGTGCCCACTTAATGGCCAAAGCCTCCTTTTCCACAATGGCATACCTTTTTTCATGCTCATTGAGTTTCCTACTCAAATAAATGATAGGGTGTTCGTCCCCATCTCTGGTTTGGGACAGCACAGCACCTATCCCTACCTCTGAGGCATCTGTCTGTACCACAAATTCTTTTGAAAAATCTGGTGTTATCAACACCGGTTGTGAACACAAAGCCACTTTTAACGCTTGGAACGCCTTTTCTGCATCAGGGTTCCATTTCACCACATTTGACTGCTTCCCTTTGGTAAGGTCTGACAACGGCACCGCTGTGGTCGCAAAATTAGGAATAAACCGTCTATAGTACCCAGTAATTCCCAAAAAAGCCCTTACCTGTTTTTTATTCACTGGACGAGGCCAGTTTTGAATAGCATCAACTTTATTCAATTGAGGCCTAATCAGACCTCTGCCTATGGTGAAGCCCAAGTATTTGACCTCCTCCATTGCGAGGCAGCACTTCTTTGGGTTAGCAGTTAACCCTGCCTCTCTGATTGAGTCCAGTACTGCTTGTACTTTAACCAAATGGGACCCCCAGTCTGTACTGTGAATTACCACATCATCCAAATAGGCAGCTGCATATTTTCTATGGGGCCTCAAAATTTTATCCATCGCCCGTTGAAAGGTTGCTGGAGCCCCATGCAACCCAAAGGGTAACATCTTATACTGGTACAGCCCCTCCGGAACCGAAAAGGCTGTTTTTTCTTTGGCGCTATCACATAAAGGTATTTGCCAGTAACCTTTGGTCAGGTCCAATGTGGTGAGAAACCTGGCTGTTCCCAGCCTTTCTACAAGCTCATCCACACGGGGCATGGGGTATGCGTCAAACTTGGACACCTCATTTAACTTACGAAAGTCATTACAGAAGCGTATGCTACCGTCGGGCTTCGGGATGAGCACTATGGGACTGGACCACTCACTGTTAGACTCCTCTATGACTCCCAGTTCTAACATGGTTTTAACTTCCTTAGAAATAGCTTCTCGCTGAGCTTCAGGAATCCTATATGGCTTTAAATGAACCCTGACCCCTGGTTCTGTGACAATGTCATGTTTTATTATGGTCGTTCGGCCAGGCAGCTCTGAAAATACCTCCCTATTTTGGATGAGAAATTCTTTAACCTGATTGTTCTGATCAGCTGATAATGTCTCTGACACCTTCACTGCGGGAAGCAACCGGGGTGAAGACACCGAAGGGCAAGGCTCCGCTGACAGAGACAACCTATCTTTCCAGGGTTTGATTAAGTTAACATGGTAGATCTGTTCGGGTTTTCTCTTTCCCGGCTGGTATACTTTGTAATTAACCTCATTCACTTTTTCCCTAATCTCAAATGGACCCTGCCATTTAGCTAGGAATTTGCTTTCCACAGTGGGTACCAAAACAAGAACTCTATCGCCAGGAGCAAATTCCCGTATCTTGGCACTCCGGTTATAGACCCTCTGTTGAGCACTTTGGGCCTGTTCCATGTGCTCTCTGACAACAGGTACCACGGCTGCAATCCTATCCTGCATTTGTGTTACATGCTCAATAACGCTTCTATAAGGAGTGGGCTGTCCTTCCCACGTTTCTTTGGCAATATCCAACAGCCCTCTGGGGTGTCTACCATACAACAAATCAAATGGAGAAAACCCCGTAGAGGACTGAGGAACTTCTCTGATGGCCATTAACAAGTAGGGCAACAAACAATCCCAGTTTTTCCCATCTCTCTCAACAACCTTTTTTAACATACTTTTTAATGTTTTATTAAACCTTTCCACCAACCCGTCAGTTTGGGGATGGTAGATGGACGTCCTGAGGTGAGTGACCTTAAATAACTTGCACAACTCTTTCATGATCCTTGACATAAATGGAGTACCTTGGTCAGTCAAAATTTCTTTCGGTATTCCCACTCTACTAAATACCTGCACCAGCTCCCTAGCTATCGCCTTGGTTGTGATAGTGCGTAAAGGGACAGCCTCAGGATATCGAGTGGCATAGTCCATAATTACCAGGATATACTGATGGCCCCGAGCAGACTTTAACAAGGGCCCCACGAGATCCATGGCTATTCTGTCAAACGGGACCTCTATAATAGGCATGGGAACTAGTGGGCTCCTGAAATGGGGTCTAGGGGCATGATACTGGCATTCAGGACAGGAAGAACAATATTCAGACACTTCTTTATAAACCCCTGGCCAAAAGAACCTTTGTAAAACTCTTTCAGTGGTTTTTTCTGCCCCTAAATGTCCTGCGGTAACGTGACTATGAGCTAAATCTAGTACCGTTCTCCGATAAGGCTGGGGAACTACCAGCTGTTCCACCACATCCTCACCCCTTTTGACAATGTGGTACAAGAGCTCATTACAGATGGCCATGTGGGGATACGTAACCCTGTCACCTGGTACCACAGGTTCCCCATTAACAATCTTAACATTCTCTCTAGCCTTTATTAAGGTAGGATCCTTTAACTGTTCAGACGCAAACAGATCCTTCTTTACCTCCAGGTCAGGCACGCTTTCAGTTCTAACTACTATGTCTCTGTTCCCGGCAAGAGGGTCCTCACTGGACTCCCCATCTGTCACTTCCCCAGCCAAACTAGCAAAGGGCAAAGGGCCAGAAAGTTCCGAAGACCCACGTACATCCATAAAATCACCGGTATTATCAACTGGCTTTTTACTTCTCACATCTGTTGATAACCGTGATTCCCACAGTTTCCAAAAATGAGGAAAATCCCTCCCTATTATGGCCTCATGCACCAAGGTAGGGACCAGTCCCACTTTAACCATTGCTGACCCACAACAAGTTTCTATATTCACCTCAGCAGTGGCATAATGTTGGGTATCCCCATGTATGCAAGTTACCCCAATAGGTATTTGCTGGACCTTTAAGGGGTTCACTAACCCAGCTTTCACGAGGGTAACTAAACTTCCTGAATCTAGCAAGGCCTCTACCCGGTTACCCTCTAAGAACACATCACACATTTGTTTTTCCAGCTCAGGTGAAGGTACCACAGTACAGGCTAACCTAGCAAAGAAAGACATTCTGCGACATTCAAAGGCAGCATCACAATGCATGGGTTCTTGCGTGACTGGGCAATTGGCAATAACATGACCTGGCATACCACACCTAAAACATTTAACCACACGATTATCAACCCGTTTGGGCAGCATAGACCGTTCTAGCCCCATTGGCCTGTCTCCAGGGCCAGTGTTTACAGTCTCTCCAGCCTTGCGTTCTCTTAACCGCCCAGCAACGTTTTCCCACGGAACAGTCTTACCAGTCTTTACTGAAGGGCGCTGTCGAGGATCTATGGGTTGCTGGGTGGTCATCAGTAGTTCCTCTGCTGCCAAATACCTCTCTACCATGTCCACTAATTGGTCAGCAGTACCCGGGTTTCCATGGCTCACCCACTTGCGCAGGACCATGGGCAAAGATCTCAAGTAGCGGTCCATGACGACTCTTTCCACCTTCTGGGGACCAGTTAATGTCTCTGGCTGTAGCCATTTTTTTGTTAGCTGAATAAGGTCGTGCATCTGGGAGCGCGGAGGCTTCTCCATGGCGTACAGCCAACGGTGCACCCGTTGTGCTCGTACTGACAGCGTGACTCCCAGGCGGGTCAGGATCTCAGTCTTTAGTTTATCATAGTCCCGAGCCTCAGCAGGGCTTAAATCAAAGTAAGCTTTTTGGGGCTCACCTGACAGGAAAGGTGCCAGCAGACTGGCCCACTGTGCTTTCGGCCAGTTCTCACGCTCGGCAGTCCTTTCAAACGTGGTCAGATAGGCCTCCACATCATCAGCCTCTGTCATTTTCTGCAGGAAGTGACTGGCCCGTATAGAACTAGAGCTGGTTGGAGCACTGACGGCCACATCTCCAACCCGAGCTGCAAGTCTCTGCACCACTTCTGCTAAGGCCTCTCTATCCTGACGCTGTTGCCTGTAAAGTTCATCAACAACTGCCTGCTGTTGTCTCTTATTTTCCTCCATTGCCACCTGCTGCTGTCTGTTGGCCTCCTGCTGTAGTCTCCAATTTTCCTCCATTGCCACCTGCTGTTGTCTCCTATTTTCTTCCATTGCCACCTGCTGCTGTCGGTTGGCCTCCTGCTGAGCCGCTGTAGCTTGCAGCAAGGCTTTAAGCAGATCCTCCATGTCGACAGATTTTTCAGGCGGCTTTGTAGCTGCTTTCACCCAGGACATATATCAAACCCTCAGGGGTGAGTCTCAGTAACTTCACACTGGGCTGTATCTGCATAAACCACCGTTTTCTGCAGGCCTCACAAAGCTGCTGCTTTCACTTATGCGCAGAACGGGGTTGCTCGCATTCTCCACCAAGTTGTACCACTGTAGGGGTGCAAGGCGCCTTTTCCTGGGGAATATGGCCGCACGCAGCAGCTGAGGAACAACACAAGTCCAGTTTCTGGTACAACTGACCCCGGCCAGTTTTATTGAAACAGAAAATAAAACAAACCCCAAAATAAAAATACCTTGCCTGTCCGGCACTAACTAAACATAAGATATTCCTAACTGTCACTAAACAAAACACAGAGTTCTTCAGTACATACTGTATAGCTTACTTGCATCAGAAAGCGTGTCTCTCACACACAGATCCTGCAGCCTTCCCAGGCAGTCTGCCCATACTAATCAGGTTAGAAGCACTATAACACTCTTACACAGCTGAAACCCTGATTAGCCCTCTGTGAGGCCAAAGACCCGAACTGGGCCCAATGTCTAGAACTCGCCTTATCTCTCTCTCAGAGCCTTTACCCAGCTTTTACAGCAAACTGAAAAGGTTCAGACAAAACAAAAAGCATTTTTCCTAGAAGTTAACATTTTCTAAAACATGTAAGACAAGAACCTGGGACAAATATACCTGCCCTCAAACACTATCCCAGTGTTCTTGTCACAATATATATATATATATATATATATATATATATATATAAAATCTCAGTGCCTCCCCTGCCAGGGACCTCACCGCATGCCACTGGGGTGTAGCGAGGGTAGCTCTGGTGGAGCACAAGCTCCGGGCGCCAAAAAAGTTAGAGGGCGCGCTGCCGTCTGCCACCCCTCCTTCCCGTGGGCCACTGTACTGGTAGCCGCAGATAAGGAGGATGAGAAGCAGATGGGGGGGCACACTGACATGGACTCAGAGACTAGGTAGGTAACAGGGCAGGCCAGAGGCGACAAAAGGAGACACTGACAGCCAGCACATGCTGGCGCTCTGCCCGCCCTCACACACACACACACACACACACACACACACACAGAACGGTGTTCATTTTTGTTGGGAGCCAATTAACCTACCTTTATTTTTGTATTGTAGGAGGAAACTGGAGTTCCCGCAGGAAACCAGCACGGGGAGAATATACAAACTCCACACAGTTAGGACCATGGTGGGAATCAAACCCATGACCTCAGTGCTGTGAGGCAGTAATGCTAACTATTACACCATCCGTACTGCCATGTCCTTATATTGTTGTTGCAAGCCTTCGGCACACACTGACCATATTTTAAACATGGGGGCACCAAAAAGGAAACTTTCGCCCTGATCTCCAAAGGGTCTAGAACCGGCCCTGTCACTGATTTAAGATTTTTAAATATTGTTTCTTTTCAAATGTAACATGCACCTACATGTTGGCTAGGCCAAAATTCAGTACAGGGGAGGGGGGTGCCAAAACATACCCTTGCTCCGGGCATCATGGTGCCTAGCTACACCTCTGGGCGTCCCCGGACTGTGCAGTGGGCAGGCTACGGCGGCTGCGTGATGTCACATGCAGCCGCTGCGACCCAGAGAGCGACAAGTAGCTCTCTGCCAGCACGCAGGAGCTGTGCTGGCAGGGAGCTACTCTCCAGGTACAAAAGCATTGCCGCCGTGCGATGCTTTTGTACTTGTGCGGCGGGGCAGAGCCAGACATGCGGGGTGGACTAGCCCTGTGCTGGGTGTCCCCCCTCATGTCTGTGAAAATTATCATAGCCGTGAAAAATTTTGCATGGTACGATCAACTCTGAATTAGGCCCATAGTCATTATACCTTCAGAAAACTCATGAATTAATACTTGGAAGATCCTCAAACCACTTTAGGAGATATTCAGCAATCATCAGACGTCATCCAGCTTATGAAATCATCTTCAAAGTTGAAGGATTCTGGTGGTCATTCAGACCCAAACGCAGCGTGCGTCTGTACGCAGCGCTACATTTGGGTGGTCTGCACAGATGCACTGGCAGCAGTGCATGTGCGTGACCTTACACATTGTGGCCGCATCCAGAAAGGATGCGGCCGCAGTGTGATTAACAATGACGGCGTTACGGGCCGAACAAGGTGTTACAGGAGCATTTTCAGGGTGGCTGCATGAAATCACACACAGGTGCTTTGATTAAAAAAATGGCGGTGGGCCGCCTGACTGCGCAGCCAGGCTGAGCTGCCAGGGGTCAACCTCAGTTCCATGCGTCCACAATCTGATGGGTGGCCTTGCCTTGGGCTGGGTGGCCCACAGCATGTAAGGAAATGGACGAAGATCTGGCTGCATATGCATCCATCTCTGAATCAGATCCTCTGTCAAGAGCAAAAATAGTTATTTGACTACTTCATGTTCAAAGTTTTGTTGGATAATTTGGGGATTATTTGATAACAATTTTATTCTTTAGACACCAGTATAAAAATGTAGCCCTATACACATGTACTTGATTTGTGATGACAAGAGCCAATCATCAGGATACTTTAAAATGATCTCCAGGACATTCTTTTTGACTTTTTGTATCTAAAGTATTGTATGTAACTTTAATGTATAGTAAACGTAACTATTACGGTATGGTTTTGTATCAAGAATCACAGGTCTCGCAGGATTCTCACAGTTTTGCAATTTCCTCAAAATGTCTTACAGTTATTAATTAATTATTCACATTTACTTCAGACATTTCAAATGAAGGTGTCTATTTACTAATGACTTTATAAATAGACTCCCAAGTTTTGTCTTTTATATTAATAAAGTGCATACTGTAGTTGTACATTTTGACACAGACTGGGGCACTAAGAGGGGAGTGAATGTAAAGTAACAATCCTGGGCTGCCAAAGAGGTGCAGCCACCAATATTGTATGGCCACACCTACTTCACAGGTGCATGCTGCAGAACAGCCTCTGCAGAAGGGTCTTTGTAAGTCCCAAGGTGACCTGTTCACACCCACACACTGTGCTCACACCTGCTCTTTGTACAATGGTCCAACATTTGTTTGACAATAAATGGCTTCACCCAACCACTAACCATGAGTGAAAAAAAACTTTGTGAGTTATCATTCATATTCTCTGACAAATGGCCACAAAATCACAAATTCTGCTAGGGTATGTAAACTTATGAGCACAACTGTATACAGATGGGTCCACATTTATCTTGACCTTTAATAGGATTAACTAAGACTGGCCAGTCGGATTTAATCCCCTGCTGTAATGACTTAATCCCCTGCTGTATTGTTCTCTGTATTCTATTGCAGCTGAGAACAATAGATGAAGGGTTTATGCTAATAAGTCATGTTGTGCATAGACGCAGAAAACTAGTCAAAATAACCGTGGACCTATCTGTATATATACACAGTGGTCGAAGTGGAAAATTTGAAGTGGGGGTATGGAAAAGTAAAGGTAGTAATTATCTGCATGCTCCAGAGAAAGGGGGCATAACCACTCAAAATAGGGCGTGGTCTCTCTAAAGGGGGCATATCCATAAGTGTAGTGTACCACACCATATACACATTATGCACCATTAGGACCCCTTATACTATCTAGTACTCGTGCCCCTTACACATTATCCCACATGGAATGAGCCAAAATTCACATTATGCCACACGGAATGAGACAAAATTCCCACAGAATGAGACAAAATTCACATTACGCTACACGTAATGAGCCAAAATTCACATTATGCCACACAGTATGAGCCATAATTCACAATATGCCACACAGTATGAGCCAAAATTCACAATATGCCACACAGTATGAGCCAAAATTCACAATATGCCTCAACGTATGATCCATAATTCAGGGACAGGGAGAGAGAGTGACAGAAGTGACAGGGAGAGTGACAGCAGGGACAGGGAGAGTGACAGAGCGACAAAGGGAAGCAGGGGAACATTACCTAATGAGATTAGCAGCGGAGGTGCAGAAGGGGCTGTGGTCGGCGGATGTGCAGAGGTGTAGTCGACGGCAGTGGAGTGCCCATGGCCAGCGGCAGTGGCAGTGGTGAGATGGAGGCCTTTGGTGCGGTGGCAGTGAGGTCCCTCAGACCACCACCATTTGTGGTCAGCGGTGGTGACAAGTCAGCAGCGGGTGGTGATCAGCAGTGAGCGGCGGGCGGCGGTGAGTGGCAGAGAGCCTAGAGCCTCACAGGTCCAGCGCTCTACACAGTCGCCTATTCGGCTGGCCACTTCCCTTGCCTCCTGCTGCACACTAATTAATTCAATTAAAAAAAAGTGAATGCAGAGTCAGTGGAAAAGAGTGCCGGTATGCCATACCGCCGCATACCGGCACACTTTGACCACTGTATGGATAGATAGATAGATAGATAGATAGATAGATAGATAGATAGATAGATAGATAGATATGTGTGGCAATAAGGCGGCACTCACCAGACTTGCAAACAATCAAAAGCGTCCTTTATTGGAATCCTACGTTTCGGGCCTCCGCCCGTCGTCAGGGACAAATATCACAAATTGACATCCAATGAAACAGACATAAATACCCTCTCCACAACCAATTACCCCTACCCCGTCTCACCTGAGGATCCCCGCCATCAGAACGCCAGCGTCCGTCTCCAGAACCAGAGATTGCGGCTTTGCTGACGTCATCTGGCGGCGCCCGTCAGCGTAAGAGGTGGGCGGTTACATTCCGTAACTAGGTTACCAAAAAAACATTAAATTTAAAACTAGCAAATTGGAACATCCTATAGTCAAAACAAAGTATTTTAAGATAACCAATACATTACTTGTAATAGTAAGATCCATTATTTGGATGTAGAAATTACTGCTACACCTTTGGGTTTGTCCACCTCTTTATATACAAAGAGTACCGATAGGAACACTTTATTGAAATACAACAGTTTCCACCCAGCACCCCTTAAAAGAGGTTTACCCTATTGCCAATTTATTCGGGTCAAACGTATTACATCTAACCCCGAATTAGTGGAAACATCACTTCAGACAATGGAGGTAATTCCAAGTTGATCGCAGCAGGAATATTTTTAGCAGTTGGGCAAAACCATGTGCACTGCAGGGGGGGGCAGATATAACATGTGCAGAGAGAGTTAGATTTGGGTGTGGTGAGTTCAATCTGCAATCTAAATTGCAGTGTAAAAATAAAGCAGCCAGTATTTACCCTGCACAGAAATAAAATAACCCACCCAAATCTAACTCTCTCTGCAAATGTTATATCTGCCACACCTGCAGTGCACATGGTTTTGCCCAACTGCTAAAAAATTTCCTACTGCGATCAACTTGGAATTACCCCCAAAAGAAGCAATGTCCACGGTAAGGTACATCAGTATGCTACTAATAGTGGGGTGGTCAGTAAAAAATCCAAACAATGGTGGCAAATGGTAAATACTGATGCCGAATTGCTACTGTTGTTGGATACACACCTCATGCCCTGTTATACCAGAAACAAAAATTTGAGAGACAAATTGGTTAAACTAGATATTACAGGGCTAAATGTGCAACAACCACAACATTTCTTGTGAAGGAAACCTAGGTGCTACCGCTTTTGGGATGCACAACGTGCAGGTCTCTTACCATAGGAGATTCCTTTTGTCATCCACACACAGGCAAAAGATTTCAAATTAAGCATATAGTCACATGCAGTACTACGCATGTTATATATATATATATATGTTTACCTGCTCCTGTGCATTGTCCTACAGTATATTGATAAAACCCAGCGACAATTTAAGGAGCGTATGGCATTGCACAGAAAAGCTATTCGTCAGGCTTTGGAATCTGGTCGCAGTGATCAACCAGTAGCGAGACACTGTGAGCAATGAGAGCAATTATTATAGACCATGTCCTTGCTCCTTCTAGGGGTGGTAACAGAGCTAAAACACTGTTACAACTTGAGAGTAGGTGGATCTATACTTTAAACACTATCGCCCCTAGAGGTCTCAATGAGACATTAGGGTTACAATGTTTCTTGTGATTTAATAACTTTATTAAGATTAACACAGTATTATGCTGCAAGTAATGCATTGGTTATCTTAAAATACTTTGTTTTTGACTATATGATGTTCCAATTTGCTGGTTTTTAATTAAATTTTTTTGGTAACCTAGTTACAAAATGTAACCGGTAACTTCCCACCTCTCGCGCTGACGGCCGCCGCCGGATGACGTCAGCAAAGCCGAGATCTCTGGTCCTGGAGAAGTCATAATCATGGGAGACTTTAATTTACCTGATGTAAATTTGCAAGTTCAGCTACAAGTGGCAAATTTCTACATTCCTTACAGGGAGCATCTCTCAAGCAATTGGTGATGGAGCCCACTCGCAAAGATTCAATATAAGATTTAATTCTTACAAATGGTGATAGGATATCCAACATATGTGGGTCAGGGCCGGTTCAGAGGCTTTTTGCGCCCCGGGCGCCAATAGGGGGCATGGCATCATACAGGGGGAGTGGTCAGTTACGCCCCCTGTACAGTAGTAGCACCGCTGAAATGATGTGCGGTGCGCGATGACGTCATCGCGCACTGCACAGCAAAGGTCCTCTCCACGAAGGAAAACTAGACGCGTAGCGTCTGGTTTCCCTTCACAGCGGGCAGCAGCAGCGGGACACAGCGGGCAGCGGGGGGCACAGCAGCAGCGGATCTTGCCCTGGTGCGGCGCCCTCCGGATGGTGCCGGCGTTCTCTGGAAGGTGGCACCCTGGGCAAAAGTCCTGCTTGCCCGTGGCAAGATCCGCTACTGATGTGGGTGAGCACCTGGGATCCAGTGATCATCAAGCAGTATGGTTTAGTATAAAGACAGGATCCAACTCCTGTCACACAAAAACAAAGGTGTTGGATTTTAGAAATGCTGACTTTGCAAAAATGGGGAGATGTTTAAGTGATTCATTGGCGGACTGGTGGAACTTGGAAGGAGTGCAGGAGAGGTGGGAAAATCTGAAAAGTGCAATACTAAGTGCAACTAATCTCTGTATCAAAAGGGTTAGGAAAAGCACCAGGAAAAGGAAGCCAGTGTGGTTCACAAAAGAAGTATCAACTAGTGTGAAAGCAAAAAAGATGGCTTTTAGGAAATACAAAGAGACTCAAAATAATAATGACAAAGAGGTGTATCTTGACAGACGGAAGGATGCTAAGAAAGTGATCAGACGTGCAAAGGCAGAAGCTGAGGAGAAAATGGCCCAGTCAGTAGATAAAGGGGGCAAAACTTTTTTTAAGTATATAAGTGAAAGGAGAAAATCAAATGGAGGAATAATAAGACTTAAGACAGAGAGTAAGCATTTGGTGGAGGGTGACAAGGCAATAGCAGATCACCTAAATAATTATTTTTGCTCAGTATTTACTACAGAAGAAGGGATAGGGCCACAGTTAAGTTGCAAGGACACTCATAAAAATAAGGTAGATGAAAGAACATTTACAGAGGAGAAGGTCCTAACAGAACTTTCGCAACTAAAAGTGGATAAATCAATGGGACCAGATGGGATACACCCAAGGACACTCAAAGAGCTAAAAGATGTGCTGGTTACACCTTTAACAGAATTATTTAACGGGTCACTAAATACAGGTGCTATTCCAGAGGACTGGAAAAGAGCAAATGTAGTTCCACTGCACAAAAGTGGAAGCAAGGAAGAAGCAAGTAACTACAGACCAGTAAGCTTTACATCAGTAGTAGGGAAAGTAATGGAAAAACTATTAAAAGAAAGAGTTGTGGAATATCTAAAATCAAACCACTTATAGGATCCAAAACAGCATGGATTTACTGGTGGGAGATCATGCCAAACAAATCTTATTTACTTTTTTGACTCTGTGATGAAAATAATAGATCAAGGGGGAGCTGTAGATGTAGCATATCTAGACTTTAGTAAGGCATTTGACCCTGTCCCACATCGCAGACTGCTAAATAAACTTGAAAGCGTGGGGGTGGATTATAAAACAGTTAAATGGATAAGAACCTGGTTGCAGGATAGGAAACAGACGTTGTAGTTAATGGAGTGCAATCTATGGAGGGAAATGTTACCAGTGGAGTACCCCAGGGATCTGTACTTGGTCCAGTTCTCTTTAATATCTTTGTTGGTGACATTGCAGATGGTATTGAAGGGAAGGTATGCCTTTTTGCAGATGATACAAAGATATGCAACAGGGTAGACACACCGGGAGGGGTAAAACAAATGATTGATGACCTAGGTAGGCTTGAGAAATGGTCAAGAATGTGGCAACTACAGTTTAATGCTAAAAAATGCAAAATCATGCACTTGGGTCTCAAAAACCCAAAGGCTAAATATAGTATCAAGGGTACTATAATGGAAACTACTGAGGAGGAAAGGGATTTAGAAGTCACTATTTCAAGTGACTGGAAGGCAGGAAAGCAATGCAACAAAGCAATGAGAAAGGCAAGTCAGATGCTTGGTTGCATAGGGAGAGGAATCAGTAGTAGGAAAAAAGATGTGATAATGCCACTGTATAGGTCATTGGTGTGGCCCCACCTGGAATACTGTGTCCAGTTCTGGAGACCATATCTCCCGAAGGATATAAATACATTGGAGAGTGTACAAAGAAGGGCAACTAAAATGGTGCATGGCCTACATCACAAAACGTACCCGGAAAGGCTAAAAGATCTTAACATGTATAGTTTGGAGGAGAGAAGGGAAAGGGGGGACATGATAGAAACTTTCAAATATATCAAGGGTCTTAACAAAGTTCAGGAGGGAAACATTCTTCAAAGGAAGAGAAATATAAGAACTCGAAGATATACACTGAGACTGGTGGGGGGGAGGTTCAGGGGAAATTTAAGGAAAAATTACTTCACGGAATGGGTAGTGGATAAGTGGAATAGTCTCCCATCAGAGCTGGTAGAGGCTAAGACAGTAGAGCAATTTAAACATGCTTGGGATAGGCATATGAATAGCCTTACAAAGAATTAAGGTTCAAAAAGGGTTGAGATTGACTAGAGGATAAAAAAAAGGGGCAGACTAGATGGGCCAAGTGGTTCTTATCTGCCGTCAAATTCTATGTTTCTATGTTTCTATGACGCTGGTGTTCTGATGGCGGGGATCCTCAGGTGAGACGGGGTAGGGGTAATTGGTTGTGTGGAGGGTATGTATGTCTGTTTCATTTTATGTCAGTTTGTGATATTTGTCCCTAATGACGGGCAGAGGCCTGAAATGTAGGACTCCAATAAAGGATGCTTTTGATTGTTTGCAAGTCTGGTGAGTGCCACCTTATTGCCACACATGTCCATAGGGTAGATACCCTTGGGAAGGCACAGCAGCAAGGAACATTATTCATACACGAGGAGTGCCGGACACAGGAACAGTGGATAAATACAATACAAACAGTGGGTGGATAGATAGATAGATAGATAGATAGATAGATAGATAGATAGATAGATAGATAGATAGATAGATAGATAGATAGATAGATAGATAGATGCTGTACATACACTATTAATCTTTCAATTCTGGATTTGTGTAAAAATAAAACCATGTGCAGTAGTGAAAACCTGTGCAAAGAAAAAAGTTTTGTTACTCATAGAAACTGAATCAGATTACTACATGTTTCTGATGCAGTTTAGAATATAAAAGCAATTTGATTTGTTGCTTTGTTGTTAAGGACAACCCGACGAGTAGGGTGAGAGGTTAGCCACTTTTTTTGAGGTGATCCCAGAATATGTGTTTCATATTCTTCTTCTCCTATACTAAGGCACACAGCTCTGGCTTTACCAAATGTTTCTTTGGGGAGCCTGAGGAAGTTTGCATGCCACAGACTGAAAATTGAAAGTGGCCCTGGGAAAATTCTGATATTGTCCTCATGTAGGTCAGCCAAATCAACTGTAGATTGTGCCACAAGTTGTCAGGGTTATCTTTTTGTACTTCCATTATAGAGAGCCTCTTTGTGACCACCATATAATATAGAGATCATCCTTCTGACTACCATAAAATACAAAGACTATCCTAGAGACTGATATGCAATGCAAATAGCATTCCAGTGACTGTCATACAGCACAGATATCACTCTGCATTGTCACACAGTGACAATCCTACAATACAGAGAGTATACCAGTTTGGTCATACAATACAAATAGCATCTATGTGACTAGTAAAGCTATGTGATTGCCATACAATACAGAGAGCACATTAGTGACTAATATGCAATACAAAGAGTATACTAGTGACTGCCATAGACTATATATTGTATCATAGTGACTATAATACAATACAGAGAGCATCATAGTGATTTTCATACAATACAGAGACCACCATAGTAACTGATATTCATTGCAAAGAACATCCGAGTGACAACCGTAGAATATATATAGCATTCTAGTGATTATCATGCAATACTGAGAGCATCCTAATGAACACAAAACAATACAAATAACATCATTTTGAACAGCCATACAATAGTGACACCCTATTGACTGATATGTAATACAAATAACATTCAAATGACCACCATAGAACATATAGCATTCTGCTGAATATAATACAATACAAAGAGCATCCTATTGACTAGTCTCATATACGATACAGAGAACATCCTAGTGACTGTCATACAATACCATATCCTCCTAGTGATTGCCATAGAATACAGATATCCTCCTAGTGACCACTATATAGTGACCACTTTACAATCCTCCTTGTGACTGCCATAGAATACATAGATTATCCTAAGGACTTATATATAACACATTGAGCATCCTAATGAATGTTATATAATATAGACACCACCCTAGTGACTGTCATACAATACAGTGAGCATCCTACAAACTAATATGCCATAGAAAGACCAATTCAGCGACTGTCATTAAATAGATATGATATCCTAGTGACCATCTTGCAATATACAAAGCATACTATTGGTTGCCATACAATAAAGAAAGCATCTTAGTGACCATTTTTGTTACAGCCTACAAGACACATAGCCCCCTAGTTACTGCTATATAACATAGAGAGCCTTTTAGTGAGCAACATATAATATTTAAAAGCATCCTATTTAACAATATACAAAAGAAAAGTGTCTTTGTGATCATCATTCAATAAAATGAACATCCTAGAGATTAATATGACCACATTGAATACATATAGTATCCTTGTGTCTGCCATACAATACAAAAAAACATCCTATTGAACACCATCTAAAACAGAAAGCATTCTAGTTATCGCTACACAATTCAACTAAGGAAACCCTCTTTTTGTCAGTCAATATGTCATCCAACCCTTTCTCTGTCATGCATGTGGTCTGTGACCCCCCCATTTATTGATTCTCCCCAATACATTGGTGCCCTTATTGATTTTACGCTTATATTGTCAATCCTGCATTGA
Organism: Pseudophryne corroboree; assembly: GCF_028390025.1. NCBI lineage: Eukaryota > Metazoa > Chordata > Amphibia > Anura > Myobatrachidae > Pseudophryne > Pseudophryne corroboree. The sequence goes on from NC_086450.1 coordinate 140,413,234, forward strand.
TTTCATGACTCCTCTATATTGATTCTTTATGTTATCACTCCAGTTGATTATCAGCATATAGTACTGTATCATGCTGATGTGTGTGTGAATTATTTTCCCTTATAGCATGCTCTCCATAATGGTTCTACCTCATATATTAGCCATCATAGACTACAGACTCTCTTCAAATCTTGACCCATATCATGACATTCCTGTAAACTGATTCTCCTGTACATGATGCCACCTATGTATTCTTTTTCCTCATATCATGCATCCTCATTCATGGATTCTCTTTACAGCATGACACCATTGTACTCATTGTCTCTCATATCTTGCCTCTCTTTTTATGGATACTCTCATAATCATTATCCCCCTGCATTGCTTATCCCTCATATCACATTCCCTCTACTTTATTGATCTGTCCGCCCTCAATGGATTCTACCCATGTAAAGCAATCCTGTATATGACATATGATATATGTGTAAGAGCAGAGTGAAAAAAATTATTACAAAATTATGAGGCCACCAGCCTACTAATATCAATGGCCAATCCATCCCTACCACACGATCATACCACACTTGGCTGCATAAATAAACAAGGCAGGCCCCAAGAAACAGAGGCTCCATAACCATTACCCTAATACACCAGTTTTCCTAATTGTTCCACAATATACAGCAAGAAGGTATGTACTGTAACCAATGGCAACCAATCTAATATGAGGTTGTAGCTGACTGCTCCATGTTGCAAATGTAGAAATGCTTTTATAACTTTTTGTATTTGATGTTTTACATATTCTAGTGTCACAAAATTAGAACTCACAATGGGTTTGACTAATTCAAAATAGCAAAACTTTATTTAAACGTACAAGAGCACTAAGTTACCAACTAACACGGAATAGCTTTGGATTTTGGGAACTTCAGTATTTCAAAGGTTAAAGCTTGTTTGCAGAACTTCACAAATTTCATAAAAGTAGTGGGGAAAGCCGTGGATTGCAGTACACCAGTGATCAAACATATCCTCATTACACTTTTGTATTGTTGCTTCTAAAGGTCACCATTGCTGTACATAATCACACAAAATCAAAACGGCAACTTTATATATCATGGAAGTAGTAAATAGCTTGAAGGTTTATTTTCCAGTGCCTGAACAATACTCTAAACCTATTTATTAATTCCTAGCGATATTGTGGAATAACCCAAGGCAAATTTACAGCTTCTAGCAACAGATTCAGCAAAATCAATTCTACTTAAAAAAGATATACAGTGTATACAGTATATGTGTGTATTCTGGGTTGTTTATAAGGCCTGTGTTATTCACTTCATTACTATGTTGTGTTTTAACACTTTTCGATGTCTTAATGTCTCGTTCACTTATTTTAATAAAAACAAACTGTACATTTCATAAAAAAATAATTGCATCTGAGGAAATTCTCACACAAAGTGTTAGGTATTCTATTTACAGCACTTTACAGATCAAATGGCTCAATTAGGAAGAAAATGCATTCTATTTACGATGTCGTTCGAAGAATTCTCGAATGTATATTGTAGCCCTATTCATGAAAGATCATGAGGTATAGAGTTACATTATGTGAATGATAAAGTTCTGGTAGGGTTCCAGCTTTGCTTTTGTATTGTATATCGCTGTAAGATGTACTATAACAACTTTTCTTTTGTATTCTGTACTCTACCGCTGTGAGTTTTACTATAACAACTGAGGAACAAACAGCATGATAGAAATTTATGATCTTATTCAAATAACAAAAATAGGGTATGTGAATGACTGTTATACTGTTTACTTTTACATACTAGAGATGAGCGCCTGAAATTTTTCGGGTTTTGTGTTTTGGTTTTGGGTTCGGTTCCGCGGCCGTGTTTTGGGTTCGAACGCGTTTTGGCAAAACCTCACCGAATTTTTTTTGTCGGATTCGGGTGTGTTTTGGATTCGGGTGTTTTTTTCAAAAAACACTAAAAAACAGCTTAAATCATAGAATTTGGGGGTCATTTTGATCCCAAAGTATTATTAACCTCAAAAACCATAATTTACACTCATTTTCAGTCTATTCTGAATACCTCACACCTCACAATATTATTTTTAGTCCTAAAATTTGCACCGAGGTCGCTGTGTGAGTAAGATAAGCGACCCTAGTGGCCGACACAAACACCGGGCCCATCTAGGAGTGGCACTGCAGTGTCACGCAGGATGTCCCTTCCAAAAAACCCTCCCCAAACAGCACATGACGCAAAGAAAAAAAGAGGCGCAATGAGGTAGCTGTGTGAGTAAGATTAGCGACCCTAGTGGCCGACACAAACACCGGGCCCATCTAGGAGTGGCACTGCAGTGTCACGCAGGATGGCCCTTCCAAAAAACCCTCCCCAAACAGCACATGACGCAAAGAAAAAAAGAGGCGCAATGAGGTAGCTGTGTGAGTAAGATTAGCGACCCTAGTGGCCGACACAAACACCGGGCCCATCTAGGAGTGGCACTGCAGTGTCACGCAGGATGTCCCTTCCAAAAAACCCTCCCCAAACAGCACATGACGCAAAGAAAAAAAGAGGCGCAATGAGGTAGCTGTGTGAGTAAGATTAGCGACCCTAGTGGCCGACACAAACACCGGGCCCATCTAGGAGTGGCACTGCAGTGTCACGCAGGATGTCCCTTCCAAAAAACCCTCCCCAAACAGCACATGACGCAAAGAAAAAAAGAGGCGCAATGAGGTAGCTGACTGTGTGAGTAAGATTAGCGACCCTAGTGGCCGACACAAACACCGGGCCCATCTAGGAGTGGCACTGCAGTGTCACGCAGGATGTCCCTTCCAAAAAACCCTCCCCAATCAGCACATGATGCAAAGAAAAAGAAAAGAAAAAAGAGGTGCAAGATGGAATTGTCCTTGGGCCCTCCCACCCACCCTTATGTTGTATAAACAAAACAGGACATGCACACTTTAACCAACCCATCATTTCAGTGACAGGGTCTGCCACACGACTGTGACTGATATGACGGGTTGGTTTGGACCCCCCCCAAAAAAGAAGCAATTAATCTCTCCTTGCACAAACTGGCTCTACAGAGGCAAGATGTCCACCTCATCTTCACCCTCCGATATATCACCGTGTACATCCCCCTCCTCACAGATTATCAATTCGTCCCCACTGGAATCCACCATCTCAGCTCCCTGTGTACTTTGTGGAGGCAATTGCTGCTGGTCAATGTCTCCGCGGAGGAATTGATTATAATTCATTTTAATGAACATCATCTTCTCCACATTTTCTGGATGTAACCTCGTACGCCGATTGCTGACAAGGTGAGCGGCGGCACTAAACACTCTTTCGGAGTACACACTTGTGGGAGGGCAACTTAGGTAGAATAAAGCCAGTTTGTGCAAGGGCCTCCAAATTGCCTCTTTTTCCTGCCAGTATAAGTACGGACTGTGTGACGTGCCTACTTGGATGCGGTCACTCATATAATCCTCCACCATTCTATCAATGTTGAGAGAATCATATGCAGTGACAGTAGACGACATGTCCGTAATCGTTGTCAGGTCCTTCAGTCCGGACCAGATGTCAGCATCAGCAGTCGCTCCAGACTGCCCTGCATCACCGCCAGCGGGTGGGCTCGGAATTCTGAGCCTTTTCCTCGCACCCCCAGTTGCGGGAGAATGTGAAGGAGGAGATGTTGACAGGTCGCGTTCCGCTTGACTTGACAATTTTGTCACCAGCAGGTCTTTCAACCCCAGCAGACCTGTGTCTGCCGGAAAGAGAGATCCAAGGTAGGCTTTAAATCTAGGATCGAGCACGGTGGCCAAAATGTAGTGCTCTGATTTCAACAGATTGACCACCCGTGAATCCTTGTTAAGCGAATTAAGGGCTGCATCCACAAGTCCCACATGCCTAGCGGAATCGCTCCCTTTTAGCTCCTTCTTCAATGCCTCCAGCTTCTTCTGCAAAAGCCTGATGAGGGGAATGACCTGACTCAGGCTGGCAGTGTCTGAACTGACTTCACGTGTGGCAAGTTCAAAGGGCATCAGAACCTTGCACAACGTTGAAATCATTCTCCACTGCACTTGAGACAGGTGCATTCCACCTACTATATCGTGCTCAATTGTATAGGCTTGAATGGCCTTTTGCTGCTCCTCCAACCTCTGAAGCATATAGAGGGTTGAATTCCACCTCGTTACCACTTCTTGCTTCAGATGATGGCAGGGCAGGTTCAGTAGTTTTTGGTGGTGCTCCAGTCTTCTGTACGTGGTGCCTGTACGCCGAAAGTGTCCCGCAATTTTTCTGGCCACCGACAGCATCTCTTGCACGCCCCTGTCGTTTTTTAAAAAATTCTGCACCACCAAATTCAAGGTATGTGCAAAACATGGGACGTGCTGGAATTTGCCCATATTTAATGCACACACAATATTGCTGGCGTTGTCCGATGCCACAAATCCACAGGAGAGTCCAATTGGGGTAAGCCATTCCGCGATGATCTTCCTCAGTTGCCGTAAGAGGTTTTCAGCTGTGTGCGTATTCTGGAAAGCGGTGATACAAAGCGTAGCCTGCCTAGGAAAGAGTTGGCGTTTGCGAGATGCTGCTACTGGTGCCGCCGCTGCTGTTCTTGCGGCGGGAGTCCATACATCTACCCAGTGGGCTGTCACAGTCATATAGTCCTGACCCTGCCCTGCTCCACTTGTCCACATGTCCGTGGTTAAGTGGACATTGGGTACAACTGCATTTTTTAGGACACTGGTGAGTCTTTTTCTGACGTCCGTGTACATTCTCGGTATCGCCTGCCTAGAGAAGTGGAACCTAGATGGTATTTGGTAACGGGGGCACACTGCCTCAATAAATTGTCTAGTTCCCTGTGAACTAACGGCGGATACCGGACGCACGTCTAACACCAACATAGTTGTCAAGGACTCAGTTATCCGCTTTGCAGTAGGATGACTGCTGTGATATTTCATCTTCCTCGCAAAGGACTGTTGAACAGTCAATTGCTTACTGGAAGTAGTACAAGTGGGCTTACGACTTCCCCTCTGGGATGACCATCGACTCCCAGCGGCAACAACAGCAGCGCCAGCAGCAGTAGGCGTTACACGCAAGGATGCATCGGAGGAATCCCAGGCAGGAGAGGACTCGTCAGAATTGCCAGTGACATGGCCTGCAGGACTATTGGCATTCCTGGGGAAGGAGGAAATTGACACTGAGGGAGTTGGTGGGGTGGTTTGCGTGAGCTTGGTTACAAGAGGAAGGGATTTACTGGTCAGTGGACTGCTTCCGCTGTCACCCAAAGTTTTTGAACTTGTCACTGACTTATTATGAATGCGCTGCAGGTGACGTATAAGGGAGGATGTTCCGAGGTGGTTAACGTCCTTACCCCTACTTATTACAGCTTGACAAAGGGAACACACGGCTTGACACCTGTTGTCCGCATTTCTGGTGAAATACCTCCACACCGAAGAGCTGATTTTTTTGGTATTTTCACCTGGCATGTCAACGGCCATATTCCTCCCACGGACAACAGGTGTCTCCCCGGGTGCCTGACTTAAACAAACCACCTCACCATCAGAATCCTCCTGGTCAATTTCCTCCCCAGCGCCAGCAACACCCATATCCTCCTCATCCTGGTGTACTTCAACACTGACATCTTCAATCTGACTATCAGGAACTGGACTGCGGGTGCTCCTTCCAGCACTTGCAGGGGGCATGCAAATGGTGGAAGGCGCATGCTCTTCACGTCCAGTGTTGGGAAGGTCAGGCATCGCAACCGACACAATTGGACTCTCCTTGTGGATTTGGGATTTCGAAGAATGCACAGTTCTTTGCTGTGCTGCTTTTGCCAGCTTGAGTCTTTTCATTTTTCTAGCGAGAGGCTGAGTGCTTCCATCCTCATGTGAAGCTGAACCACTAGCCATGAACATAGGCCAGGGCCTCAGCCGTTCCTTGCCACTCCGTGTGGTAAATGGCATATTGGCAAGTTTACGCTTCTCCTCCGACAATTTTATTTTAGGTTTTGGAGTCCTTTTTTTACTGATATTTGGTGTTTTGGATTTGACATGCTCTGTACTATGACATTGGGCATCGGCCTTGGCAGACGACGTTGCTGGCATTTCATCGTCTCGGCCATGACTAGTGGCAGCAGCTTCAGCACGAGGTGGAAGTGGATCTTGATCTTTCCCTAATTTTGGAACCTCAACATTTTTGTTCTCCATATTTTAATAGGCACAACTAAAAGGCACCTCAGGTAAACAATGGAGATGGATGGATTGGATACTAGTATACAATTATGGACGGGCTGCCGAGTGCCGACACAGAGGTAGCCACAGCCGTGAACTACCGCACTGTACTGTGTCTGCTGCTAATATATAGACTGGTTGATAAAGAGATAGTATACTCGTAACTAGTATGTATGTATAAAGAAAGAAAAAAAAACCACGGTTAGGTGGTATATACAATTATGGACGGGCTGCCGAGTGCCGACACAGAGGTAGCCACAGCCGTGAACTACCGCACTGTACTGTGTCTGCTGCTAATATATAGACTGGTTGATAAAGAGATAGTATACTCGTAACTAGTATGTATGTATAAAGAAAGAAAAAAAAACCACGGTTAGGTGGTATATACAATTATGGACGGGCTGCCGAGTGCCGACACAGAGGTAGCCACAGCCGTGAACTACCGCACTGTACTGTGTCTGCTGCTAATATAGACTGGTTGATAAAGAGATAGTATACTACTAATATTATATATACTGGTGGTCAGGTCACTGGTCACTAGTCACACTGGCAGTGGCACTCCTGCAGCAAAAGTGTGCACTGTTTAATTTTAATATAATATTATGTACTCCTGGCTCCTGCTATAACCTATAACTGGCACTGCAGTAGTGCTCCCCAGTCTCCCCCACAATTATAAGCTGTGTGAGCTGAGTAGTCAGACAGATATATAATATATATAGATGATGCAGCACACTGGCCTGAGCCTGAGCAGTGCACACAGATATGGTATGTGACTGACTGAGTCACTGTGTGTATCGCTTTTTTCAGGCAGAGAACGGATATATTAAATAAACTGCACTGTGTGTCTGGTGGTCACTCACTATATAATATATTATGTACTCCTGGCTCCTGCTATAACCTATAACTGGCACTGCAGTAGTGCTCCCCAGTCTCCCCCACAATTATAAGCTGTGTGAGCTGAGCAGTCAGACAGATATATATAATATTATATATAGATAATAGATGATGCAGCACACTGGCCTGAGCCTGAGCAGTGCACACAGATATGGTATGTGACTGAGTCACTGTGTGCTGTGTATCGCTTTTTTCAGGCAGAGAACGGATTATAAATAAAACTGGTGGTCACTGGTCACTATCAGCAAAACTCTGCACTGTACTGAGTACTCCTAATGCTCCCCAAAATTAGTAAATCAAGTGTCTCTCTAATCTATTCTAAACGGAGAGGACGCCAGCCACGTCCTCTCCCTATCAATCTCAATGCACGTGTGAAAATGGCGGCGACGCGCGGCTCCTTATATAGAATCCGAGTCTCGCGATAGAATCCGAGCCTCGCGAGAATCCGACAGCGTCATGATGACGTTCGGGCGCGCTCGGGTTAACCGAGCAAGGCGGGAAGATCCGAGTCGCTCGGACCCGTGAAAAAAAACATGAAGTTCTGGCGGGTTCGGATTCAGAGAAACCGAACCCGCTCATCTCTATTACATACCTCCCAAAAACGATATTTGTGCATTTGGGGGCAGTGTGTGCATGACATCTTGGCAATACTGTACTTAAAATGAGTATAGGCTGTGCTTTATATGCAGGCCCTGAGTAAGGGGGTTCCTGCCCATCATCCCTGTACCCATTCCACTGTTTTGATCAGCTGCTGCCTGCACCATTTTTACAGTGATTTCTTAGATGTATGGCTCTGATATCATATTTAGGAAGACTTCACTGGAAATATGGGGGGTCATTCCGAATTGATCGCTAGCTGCTTTCGTTCGCTGTGCAGCGATGAGGCAAAACAACGGCACTTCTGTGCATGCGTATGCGGCGCAATGCACACGCGCAAAGTAATATTACAACGGCCGATGTAGTTTCACACAAGGTCTAGCGAAGCTTTTCAGTCGCACTGCTGGCCGCAGAGTGATTGACAGGAAGTGGGCGTCTCTTGGTGGCAACTGACCGTTTTCAGGGAGTGTTCGTAAAAATACGCAGGCATGTCAGGAAAAAGGCAGGCGTGGCTGGGCGAACACAGGGCGTGTTTGTGACGTCAAAACAGGAACTGAACAGTCAGAAGTCATTGCAAGCGCTGAGTAGGTATTGAGCTACTCTAAAACTGCACAAAAACAATTTGCCGCTGCTCTGCAATCCTTTCATTTGCACTTCTGCTAAGCTAAAATAAACTCCCAGTGGGCAGCGGCATAGCGTTTGCACGGCTGCTAAAAACTGCTAGCGAGCGATCAACTCGGAATGACCCCCATGGTGCAGGTGCAGAAGTTGGCTAATACTCTGGCAAAGTGCAATAGTCTTTGGGCCTAATTCAGACCTGATCGGTCCTCTGTGAATTTGCAGAGGTTTGCATTCAAATAGTCGCCACCCAGAGTAAATACCCACCCCATGCAAGTCTGCGTACGCCTTGCAAAAATCTCTGCGAACATCGGTCAGCTGCAAATCCCTTTGCAACTCACTCACCATCTAATGATTTTTCCAGTCCGTGCAGTCTGTGTGTAGGCCAGGACCTACTCCTACAGCAACAGGCTGGTCGGGGCCGGAGCTGACGTCACACTCCCTCCCTGGAAACACTTGGCCACGCCTGTGTTTTTATTGACACTCGCAGAAAACGGCCATTTACCACCCCCAAATGCCGGCTTCCTGTCAATCAACTTGTGTACGACTAGCAATCAAAAAAGACGCAGGATTTTTTCGCAGTTTGGCCTTGTGCATGCACACTATGATCCGTACGCATGCGCAGTCAGTCAATGATCGGCCGCCTTGGGAATTTGCACAACGGTGATCAGGTCTGAATTAGGCCCTTTGTCACCTTTGCCATATGCTATATTTCTTATGCTTATGCGCTGTATATTTAGCTGGAACCTTTTGTCCCCTCATGTCTTATAATGCCCCTATATCATGGGAAGCTGACATGGTCATGATACATGTGCGTGTGCCCACATCTGGTAGAAGGACATGCCACATTCCCCAGGAGCATGCCACGTTTCCCTACCTCTTTCCCTATCCTAAAAACATCTCTTCAGTCCCTTTAATCCCAAGTGTAAGGGAAACATTGGGACTATTTTTATTACAAATGGCATTTTTGTGTGTTTGAAGCTTCTATCTACATTGGGCAACTGAAAGATTGTTACAAGCCGAGGCTGCGACTTGCTGTCTCAGCAGGTCCTGGTCGTTGCTAGACGACCGGGACGTCACTTCTGCCTGGCGGTCCCTGTGGGTCACTAGGCAACAGGATTCCAGGAAGTCACAGGGTATCCTGGGGCTGCTCTCACTCACTGACAGCAGTGGATACTCTGCTGGATTCCTTTTCTGTCCTAAAGTCTAGCCCCTGATTGTCTGCACCCACGTCCTGCCCAGATTCTGCTAACCCAGTGGTTTCCAAACTTTTTTAAATCACGGCGCCCTAGAGTATCAGAATTGTTTTCACGGCACCCCTAGGCCAAAAATTTCTTATTGAGACATTTATAAAGAAATTTTAATTTAAGTAGATTGTGTTTATATGTCATCCTTAGGCTCAATTGTGTGGTGAGGGACAAGATTTGCTTCTGTTTGTCCCCATATTTTATGACTGACAGCTACTAGCAATAGTTTTGCCTATTATATTGACTATAAATAATTTGAATTGGTCCTGGACCACCAATCCAAGGCACCCCTGCAAGTGTCCCGAGGCACCCCAGGGAGCCACGGCCCACAGTTTGGGAACCACTGTGCTAACCCCTTGTCTGCTTCTTCAGTGTTCTTTGTGCCCAGCCTGCAAGTTACCATCTGCCCAGTGCCTGCATTCCATCGCATGGTGCCTCACCTGCCCTCGTTGAGACCCCTGACCTAGCCCAGACCTCTATCCACTTTGTTCCTGTGTTTTCCATAAGAACCCTCAGTCATACTCCAGTTCATATTTCCGCAGTCTCCAGCCTACTGTGTAAGCACCTACTGCTAGAGGTTTAAGTCCAGGTGGCAATCTAAGTGCTGGTGTGCGTGTCATGCACTAAGGGAACAGCAGGGGGCTGTTATAGGCAGAAGACCCTCTCACCAGCTCTAGGGGTCTCATACAGTAGTGTTGGAGATCCGTAACATTGTAACCAGCCACACATTACTGGAGCTGGGAATATTCTGTCAGTATGGATTCCACTCAGCAGACTCCTGCCCAAGTTCTGGCCAGCCAGATCCAGAATCTGCCTCAACAACTGCAGGAACTCTCTCTTCATGTGTCCTCCCAAGAAGAGAGTACAGGGAGCTGTGAAAGAACCTAAACTCAATCTTCCGGTTCAGTTCTCGGGCGACCGGAAGCCGTTTCTAAATTTACAAGAGAGACGTAAATTATATTTTAAGCTCAGACCCCATTAGTCAGGATCCGAGACCCAGTGTGAATTGTCATCTCCCTCCTACATGAGGACTCACAGACCTTGGCTTTTGGCCTCAAGTCTGAGCAACCAGCCCTACATTCTGTTGATGCCTACTTCGCTGCTCTGTGTGTTATATGATGTCCCTGATAGAGCAGCATCAGCAGAGACACGTCTGCACTCACTCAAGCTATTCTGCTGAAGTGTATTGTACAGAATTTAATCAGTGGGCCAATGATGGCTGGAATGATCCTGCACTATGGAGCCAGTTCTGATTAGGCCTCATGAAACAGAGTAAACATTTTCTTGTCCAGTATCCAGCTCTGGGGTCTTTGGATGGTCTCATGCAACTGGCCATCAGAATTGATAGGAGTATTAGAGAACGGAGAATGGAAAAGGAATTAATGCTGTTGCCATCTTGGATAGCAGCTCCCGAACCCACTGAGAATTCTGTGGAGCCATTGCAAATTGGCGCATTCTGCTTGTCAGCTCAGGAGAAAGCCAGGAGAAGTACTCTTGGGTTATGCCTTTACTGTACTGGCAAAGGACATGCAGCCAGCACCTGTCCTCTGAAAGCAGGAAATGACAAGTCCTGAGTTGAGCAGGGGGATTACACTTGGGCCTTTCAACCATCTCCCAGCAATTCTGTACTACTTCCCATACAGGTTGAAATCCGTAACAAGGGAGTTGAAGTCTTGGCCTTTTTGGACTGTGGAGCCACCAGGATTTTCATGGACATTGACATTGCTCAGTCCATGGCTATTCCAATAGAGAGGATGGAGTTCCCAATCATGATCTGCGGATTTGGATGGATAGAATGGATAAGTGAACCTTCATATGCCCTCTCTCTGTCTGAATACTGGTGCCTTCCATTCTGAGGACTTATCTTTCTTGTTAGTACATTGTCCAATGGCCCGAATTGTCCTAGGACTTCCCTGGCTAAGGGAACACAACCCAGTTTTAAATTGGAGAACAGGCAAGTTAGTCCATTGGGGACCTAAATGTTCCACTGGATGTCTCTCGGTGCCAGTTAGTGTTTTGCAGCTTATAACAGAGGGACTTCCATCCCTGTATCATGCCTTCACTGATGTATTCTCCAAAAAACAGGTGAACACTCTCCCTCCACATTGTCCCTGTGATTGTGCCATTAAGTTAGTGCCCAGAGCCAAACTTCCCAAAGGCAGATTATATGCCCTTTCTTTGCTAAGGACCAAAGCCATGGAACATTACATCCAGGAAAACCTTGACAAGGGGTTCATTCATCCATCCAAAACTCCTTTTGGAGCGGGTTTCTTTTTTGTGGCAAAGAAGGACGGCACCTTACTCCCATGCATAGATTACAGAGACCTAAACAAAGTTACGATCAAGAACTCTTATGTGTTACCCCTCATTTCAGTCTTGTTTGACCAGCTTCAGTAGGCAGTTATCTTTTCCAAGATTGATTTGCAAGTAGAGATGTGCACCGGAAATTTTTCGGGTTTTGTGTTTTGGTTTTGGATTCGGTTCCGCGGCCATTTTTTGGATTCGGACGCGTTTTGGCAAAACCTCCCTTAAAATTTTTGTCGGATTCGGGTGTGTTTTGGATTCAGGTGTTTTTTTTTTCAAAAACCCCTCAAAAACAGCTTAAATCATAGAATTTTGGGGTAATTTTGATCCTATAGTATTATTAACCTCAATAACCACAATTTCCACTCATTTCCAGTCTATTCTGAACACCTCACACCTCACAATACTATTTTTAGTCCTAAAATTTGCACCGAGATCGCTGGATGACTAAGCAAAGTGACCAAAGAGGGCGGCACAAACACCTGGCCCATCTAGGAGTGGCACTGCAGTGTCAGATAGGATGGCACTTAAAAAAATTGGCCCCAAACAGCACATGATGCAAAGAAAAGAGAAAAAGAGGTGCACTGTGGTCGCTGGACGGCTAAGCTAAGCGACACAAACACCTCAATATCACTGGAATTATTTGTTCTAATCAATGGTATTATTGGTCCAAATCACTGGAAGAAAATGACAAAATCACTGGAATTATTCGTTCTAATCAATGGTATTATTGGTCCAAATCACTGGAAGAAAATGACAAATCACTGGAATTATTCGTTCTAATCAATGGTATTATTGGTCCAAATCACTGGAAGAAAATGACAAATCACTGGAATTATTCGTTCTAATCAATGGTATTATTGGTCCAAATCACTGGAAGAAAATGATAAAATCACTGGAATTATTCGTTCTAATCAATGGTATTATTGGTCCAAATCACTGGAAGAAAATCACAAAATCACTGGAATTATTCGTTCTAATCAATGGTATTATTGGTCCAAATCACTGGAAGAAAATGACAAAATCACTGGAATTATTCGTTCTAATCAATGGTATTATTGGTCCAAATCACTGGAAAATTACAAAATCACTGGAATTATTCATAAACATTTGTAGAAAGTCGCTGCTTTCTGATTACAGAAATGCTCAGATATTCCTGCGAATCCACAATCCCTTCCCAGAGGAAAAAGAAATTGAGAAACCGTTGTTTGAGAACGTTTGTTCTCTTTCCCTTACAAAGGAGCAAACCACTTTCCAAGAAGACTGATGTTTTTGGGATTATGGATATAATAAATCCTAAAGCAGGTGGTGTATTAGAGCAAAAGAGTGCAAGAGACCAGCCATGCAGTTTCTGAAATATTATGACAAAATGTTACTGTATTTCATAAGCACTCATTCCGGGTGTAGTATGGTATGCCGGCGGCCGGCTCCTGGCGACCAGCATACCGGCGCCGGGAGCCCGACCGCCAGCATACCGATAGTGTGGTGAGCGCAAACGGGCCCCTTGTGGGCTCGCTGCGCTCGCTACGCGCGCCACGCTATTTTATCCTCCCTCCAGGGGGGTCGTGGACCCCCACAAGGGAAAAAAAGTGTCGGTATGCCAGCTGTCGGGATTCCGGCGCTGGTATACTGTGCGCCGGGATCCCGACAGTTGGCATACTGAAGACCACCCCTCATTCCTAACTCAGCTATGTAATGTTTGGTATACTGTATGTGGCTTCCATGAGTAGTTGTCCATTATTTCAGCTTCCATTGACCTTTTTGAAAGCGGTAGAAGTTATCGATTCTTTTTTTTTTTCCTATTTTTAATTTTCTCCTGCATAGCCCAGTAAAATGTTGCAATGTTAAGTATTGACTTGTGCCTTCTGGGGGTCCACTTCTTCACCAAACCCAGCCAAATCTCATCCTAACCCTCTGTTCCACGTTCTCTATGTACCCCATCTGTGTCACCCATGTCTGTCTACCCCTCCTCTTTAGATTGTAAGCTCTCACGAGCAGGGCCCTCTTCCCTCATGTGCTTATCCTTTGTCTTACTTTAATAATCTTCAACTGTACCACATCCAGCAGTCTTCTGCCACCTGATACTTATTCCAGTGTCATCTGCTGATGTAACTATGTTTATTTACCCTGTACTTCTCCTATACTGTCATCAACTGTAAGTTGCTGTTTTCCTGTTTGATTATTTATGTACTCTGTAATTGGGTACTGTGGAACCCTTGTGGCGCCAAATAAATAAAGGATAATAATAATAATAATAATAATAATAATATAGGGTGTATAACCACCAGGTGTATCTCACACATCGCTCAGTACAGTATACAGGGTGTATAATCCCCAGGTGTATCTCACACATCGCTCAGTACAGATTACAGGATGTATAATCACCAGGTGTATTACACACATCGCACAGTACAGTATATAGGGTGTATAATCCCCAGGTGTATATCACACATCGCTCAGTACAGATTACAGGATGTATAATCAGTAATCACCAGGTGTATAACACACGTCTCACAGTACAGTATACATACTTGTCACAACAATGCAGCAGATATTGAGCACTGATCAGGATACTACAAGTGACACAGAGCTGCAAGATACAGCAATGGCCTACTGTACTGTACTATATATGTATACTGCTGGTCACCAAAATGCTGCACTGTAATACCATATACTGCTCACAATAATGCAGCACAGATATATTGGATACTTGCAGTGACACAGAGCTGCAAGATACAGCAATGGCCTACTGTACAACTATATACTGTTGGTCACCAAAATGCTGCACTGTAATACTATATATACTGCTCACAAAAATGCAGCACAGATATGGAATGGATACTTGCAGTGACACAGAACTGCAAGATACAGCAATGGCCTACTGTACAACTATATACTGTTGGTCACCAAAATGCTGCACTGTAATACTATATATACTGCTCAAAAAAATGCAGCACAGATATGGAATGGATACTTGCAGTGACATAGAGCTGCAAGATACAACAATGGCCTACTGTACAACTATATACTGTTGGTCACCAAAATGCTGCACTGTAATACTATATATACTGCTCACAAAAATGCAGCACAGATATGGAATGGATACTTGCAGTGACACAGAGCTGCAAGATACAGCAATGGCCTACTGTACAACTATATACTGTTGGTCACCAAAATGCTGCACTGTAATACTATATATACTGCTCACAAAAATGCAGCACAGATATGGAATGGATACTTGCAGTGACACAGAGCTGCAAGATACAGCAATGGCCTACTGTACTGTACTACTATAATTATATACTGGTGGTCCCCAATCCCCACAATAAAGCACACTGAGCACAGATATTTGCAGCACACTGAGCACAGATATGGAGCATTTTCAGGCAGAGAACGTAGATATTTTCAGCACACTGAGCACAGATATTTGCAGCACACTGAGCACAGATATTTGCAGCACACCGAGCACAGATTACGGAGCTTTTCAGGGAGAGAACGCAGCCACGTCCTCTCCGTTCAATCTCCAATGCACGAGTGAAAATGGCGGCGACGCCGGCTCTTTATATAGAATACGAATATCGCGAGAATCCGACAGCGGGATGATAACTTTCGGACGCATTCGGGTTAACCGAGCAAGGCGGGAAGATCCGAGGCTGCCTCGGAACCATGTAAAATAGGTGAAGTTCGGGGGGTTCGGATCTCGGAGAACCGAACCCGCTCATCTCTATTTGCAAGGAACTTACAACCTCATTAGAATCATAGAGGAGGATGAGTGGAGGACAGCCTTTAATTCCCACTCAGGGCATTATGAGTACCTAGTCACGCCCTTTGGTTTGTCTAATGCTCCTGCAGTATTCAGATCAATAATGTTCTCCAGGAATATCTTGGGAAGTTTGTCGTCATAACCATGTAAAGTTAGTTCTCCAAAAACTAAGAGAACATCACTTGTATGCCAATCTAGAGAAATGCTAGTTTGAGGTGGAGAGGATTTCTTTTTTGGGGATATGTTACAGGTTGAGTATCCCATATTCAAAATGGTTGGGACCAGAAGTATTTTGGATATCGGATTATTCCGTATTTTGGAATAATTACATACCATAATGACTTATTATGGTGATAGGACCCAAGTCTAAGCACAGAATGCATTTATGTTTCATATACACCTTATACACACAGCCTGAAAGTAATTCTAGCCAATATTTTTAATAACTTTGTGCATTAAACAAAGTGTGTGTACACACACACAATTCATTTATGTTTCAAATACACCTTATATACAGATCCTGAAGGTCATTAAATACAATATTTTTAATAACTTTGTGTATTAATTATTAAACAAAGTTTGTGTACAATGATCCATCATAAAACAAAGGTTTCACTATTTCAGTCCTACTCAAAAAACTCTGTATTTCGGAATATTCCGTATTTCGGAATATTTGGTTATGGGATACTCAACCTGTATCACCCCAAATGATCCCAGCAAACTCCAGGCAATTCTCGATTGGATCTGTCCCACCAACCTGAAGGCCATACAGTGCTTTTTGGGATTCGCTAATTACAACTGGAGATTCATCGATTCCCTCTCCACCACTGTTGCATCCATAGTGAATTTGACCAAAAGAGGAGATGACACATACCATTGATCCCACCAAGCTGTCCAAGCCTTTACAGAACTGAAGAAAGCCTTTGTTTCTGCTTCTGTTCTCCGCCATCCCAATCCTGATCTGCCATGTGGAAGTCAACACCTCTGAAGTAGAGGTGGGTACCATTCTCTCCCAGAAAGATCCCATGGTGTCACGGTCCTTACTAAAGCACTCATGTTCTGTGACTTAGCTCAGTATTTCCTGCAAGAATGCATCTGCTCTGCAGCCCAGTATACTTTGCAAATCTGCACCTGCTTCACAGTTCAGCACACAAGCAGCAGTGTAAACTCCTAATCAAGACACTGTCACAACTGAGGGCCTGAGCTGACGGGAGGCAGCCTCAGTTGTAGGGGCTGAGATGTACCGGAACCTGGGAGGTTGTATCAGACCCCTGGACATGTAAGTAACATGAATAATAACTGCCCGAAGGCGTGACCACGACAACTTGGATAAAAGTCAATGATGTTTATTATGACAACTCCGAAACACAGCAGCAGTAAAAGAAAACGTAAAAGTCAGCAAAGAATAAATACAGTTCCTGGGTACTACAGGATGGCAGGAGCCACAGGGCACTGGTAGTGTGAGATAGTTCTTATGATCTTCTAGATGGAAAGTCCTTACCAGGCCCGACTGTAGCAATGGAGATAACCCAGGATTGTGCCAGCTGGTGTTCCAGGAAAAGCTGGGTTGCTGAAGATAAAACAGCTGCTGTGGATACTGGCTGGAACCAGACTGTTGTTAGCACGGAGTGGATACTGGCTGGAACCAGTTAAATAATAAATGAACTTGGGAGCGATGAAATATGAACTGAAATGTAGAACTTGAGAGCGGAGAAATAATAATACCGGTGGAGAGTGGTAAAGTGTAGAAAGGACACCGGCCCTTTAAGGGAAGCTGTACTCTGCTGGAAGCTGAGCTGGAAGCAGGTAATGTTGTAGCTGGAAACAGATGAATCCACAATGGATTGGAGAGTCAGGCTACACCGCAGGTGGAATGCTGGTGCGGGTCTCTATGGTGGAAGTCTTGAGACAGGAGCTGGAACCTGGAAGACAATCACAGGAGAGAGACAAACAGGAACTAGGTTTGACAACCAAAGCACTGACGCCTTCCTTGCTCAGGCACAGTGTATTTATACCTGCAGCAAGGAAGGGATTGGCTAGGCAATTATGCAGATTATCAATACTGAGAACAGATTGGTGGAAATGATCAGCTGACAGAATCCAAGATGGCTGCGCCCATGCAGACACTTGGAGGGAAGTTTGGTTTGTAATCCATGTGGTAATGAAAACAGTAATGGCGGCGCCGGCCACCGGAGACAGGAGGTGCCAGGCTGACAGATGCACATCCAACCACGCGGACACAGCGGAGGCCGCGGCTGACGTAATCGCCACTCAGACACTCTGCATGCAGAAGTTCAGGGACGGCGGCGGAGGCCGCGGGAGACGCCATGCCAGGTGTAATATGGCGTTTACTGTGACAGCGTCCCAGAGTGACAGGAGAGGATACAGGAATGTACACATCAGGATAACAGATGGGATCCGGTCCTGGAGCGCTGAGCCAGCCTTAGGAGGCATCTGATGGGTAAGAAATGGCGTCCAGATACCCGGATCGTGACAGCACCCCCCCCCTTTAGGAGTGGCCCCAGGACACTTCTTTGGTTTTTGAGGAAACTTGGAATGGAATCTCCGAACCAAGGCAGGAGCATGGACATCAGAAGCATTGGTCCATGAACGTTCCTCAGGACCATAACCCTTCCAGTCAATAAGATATTGTAGTTGACCGTAACAGTGACGTGAGTCCAGGATCTTGGCCACTTCATACTCAACGCCTCGTTGAGTTTGGACTTTCGGAGTTGGAGGAAGTGAGGAATGAAACCGATTCAAGATCAGCGGTTTCAACAGGGAAACATGGAATGTCCTGGGTATTTTTAAGAAGGGAGGCAACTGGAGTCTGTAAGCAACAGGATTGATGACTTGTTCAATCTTGAAAGGACCGATATAGCGAGGTGCAAACTTCATACTGGGAACTCTTAACCTCAAATTCTTCGTGGATAACCATACCCGATCACCCACCTTGAGAGCAGGAACTGCTCGACGCTTCTTATCCGCAAACTTCTTGTACCTGAACGATGCCTTGAGCAGAGCTGATCGTACGCTCTTCCAGATATTGGCAAACTGATGCAAGGTGATATCCACTGCGGGAACAGAAGTTGCTGGAAGCGGTTGGAACTCAGGGACTTTAGGGTGGAATCCAAAGTTAGTGAAGAATGGTGTTGAAGCAGATGAAGAATGATACTGGTTGTTATGACAGAACTCGGCCCAGGGAAGTAATTGAACCCAGTCATCTTGAGAGGAGGACACATAGATGCGGAGGAAGGCCTCCAAGTCCTGATTCACCCTCTCGGTTTGACCATTGGTCTGAGGATGGTAAGCCGTGGAAAACTTTAGCTTGACTTGGAGGACTTGACATAAACTTCGCCAGAATTTGGCTGTGAATTGAACTCCTCGATCTGAGATAATTTCTTCAGGAAGACCGTGGAGTCGGAAGATCTCTTGTATGAACACTTGAGCCAACTTGGAAGCTGACGGAAGACCGGTGAGAGGAATGAAGTGTGCCATCTTGGTGAACCGGTCAACTACCACCCAGATGGTATTGAACTTGTTGCACATGGGTAAGTCTGTAATGAAATCCATCGACAAGTGGGTCCATGGTCGACGGGGAACGGATAGTGGAACCAGTTGCCCCGCAGGCGACTGGCGGGATACTTTATGTTGGGCACACTTTGGGCAAGATGCAATAAACTCCAAGACGTCCTTTTTCAGAGTTGGCCACCAATAGGACCTAGAGATAAACTCCAGGGTTTTTTGGATACCTGTATGTCCGGCAAAACGGGAAGCATGGGCCCAATGCATGAGCTTCTTCCTTAGCATCGGCTTCACAAAACTTTTCCCTGATGGGGGCGTAGAGTCCATCCCTACCGTGGAGAATGCCAACGGATTGATAATAGGATGCTTGTCTGAAGACTCTGACTCATTTTCTTGCTCCCATGAGCGGGAAAGGGCATTGGCCTTGCGATTCTGAGAGCCCGGACAGAACTGGAGTTTAAAGTCGAACCTGGAAAAGAAAAGTGCCCATCTGGCCTGACGAGGGTTGAGACATTGTGCGCCCTTCAGGTATAAAAGGTTCTTGTGGTCTGTAAGTATGGTGATTGAATGAGAAGCTCCCTCCAACAGATACCTCCACTCTTCTAGAGCGAGCTTGATGGCTAGCAACTCCTGGTCGCCAATGGCATAGTTGCGCTCAGCTGGGGAGAACTTCCGGGAGAAGAAACTGCAAGGGTGTAAATGGCCATCTTTAGCCCTCTGAGATAACACCGCTCCTACTCCAACGGAGGAGGCATCCACCTCTAAGATGAAAGGAGAGTCGATGTCAGGCTGTTTCAGAACAGGCGCAGAGATGAACCTTTGTTTTAAAAGATGAAATGCTTGCATGGCTTCTTCAGACCACTTGGACGGGTTAGCACCCTCCTTAGTGAAAGCAGTAATAGGCGCCACAATGGTGGAAAAGTCTCGTATAAACTTTCGGTAATAGTTGGCGAACCCTAAGAACCTCTGGACCCCTTTGAGGGTTAAGGGTACCGGCCAATTTTGGATTGCTTGTAGTTTCTCAGGATCCATCTCTAGTCCGGAACCGGACACAATGTACCCTAGAAACGGAATGGACTTGACTTCAAAGATGCATTTTTCTAATTTGCAATAGAGATGATTGACACGGAGACGGGACAGAACCTCTTTAACCCAAAAACGATGTTCCTCTAAATCGTTGGCAAAAATGAGGATATCGTCTAGATAGACCACGACATGACGGTATAGAATGTCTCTGAAGATCTCATTGACAAAATGCTGGAAGACAGCTGGAGCATTGCTCAATCCGAAGGGCATGACGAGGTACTCATAATGTCCGTCACGGGTGTTAAAGGCGGTCTTCCACTCGTCACCCTCACGGATCCGGATGAGATTGTATGCACCTCGCAAGTCCAGCTTTGTAAAGATGGTAGCTCCGCTAACTCTGTCAAAGAGCTCAGTAATCAGGGGTAAAGGATAACGGTTCTTGATGGTAATGTCGTTCAAACCTCTGTAGTCGATGCACGGCCGCAGACCACCATCTTTCTTTTTTACAAAAAAGAAGCCTGCGCCGGCTGGAGAAGAAGAAGGTCGAATGAACCCCTTTGCTAGGTTCTCTTTAATATATTCCTCCATAGAATGCGTCTCAGGCAGAGACAACGGATAAGTTCGGCCTCGAGGTGGAACCTTCCCTGGAACGAGATCAATCGGACAGTCCCATTCTCTATGAGGAGGAAGGATATCAGCAGAAGCTTTACTGAACACATCCGTGAAATCTTGATATGGAGGAGGTGGAACATCAGACGACCTGGGGGAGGAAGAACAGACAGGCAATACTTTAAACAAACATGTCTCAGCACAGGAGGAACCCCATGCCAGGATTTGCGTAGTCGTCCAATCAATTGTAGGATTGTGAAGACGGAGCCATGGAAGGCCCAGGACCACAGGATGTGTGGCTCTTGGAATCACTAAAAAAGAAATAAGTTCGTAATGAAGAACTCCCACTCTCAGACGAACTGGTAGAGTCCTTAAAGAAATAACTGCATCAAAAATTTTGCTGCCATCCACGGCAGTTAAAGAAATGGACGAAGGAAGTCTCTCGGTGGGTAGGGACCACCGTTTAACATAGGCTTCGGTAATAAAGTTCCCAGCTGCTCCGGAATCAAGGAGGGCAATGACGTTCCGATAACGTTGAGCAACTTGAAGCGAGACTGGGAGATTACAATCTTGAGGAGATGGAGAGGAGATCATTACTCCTAGCCGGCCCTCTCCTTGGCGAGCTAGGATTTGGAGTTTCCCGGACGTTTGGGACAGGCATTAATGGTGTGAGACGGAGCTGCACAATAGAGACAGAGAAACTCGGAGAGACGTCTTCGGCGCTCAGCAGGAGTTAAACGGGAACGGCCAAGTTGCATGGGCTCATCTTTAGATGGTGACAGTTGACGAGGAGGAGGAGCAGAAGATTTTGGAGCAGATGATCTTCCACGCTCAGTTGCTCTCTCTCTGAAACGTAAATCAACTTTCGTGCAGAGTGAGATTAGCTCATCTAACTTAGAAGGTAAGTCTCTGGTAGCTAACTCATCTTTAATACGCTCAGATAAGCCATGCCAGAATGCAGCATACAGGGCCTCGTCGTTCCATGCCAGTTCGGATGCCAGGATCTGGAACTGTATCAGATATTGTCCTACAGTACGTGACCCCTGGCGTAAACGGAGAATCTCGGATGAAGCTGAGGTTACCCGGCCTGGCTCGTCGAAGATGCGCCTGAATGTTGACACGAAGGCAGTGTAGGAAGATAGCAGGGTGTCGGACCTCTCCCATAACGGTGATGCCCAATCAAGGGCTGAGCCACTGAGAAGAGAAATAATGTAGGCAATTTTTGTACGGTCACTGGGAAAATTGCCAGGTTGTAGCTCAAACTGAATCTCACACTGGTTGAGAAATCCCCTGCAGAATCTTGGAGATCCGTCAAATTTTGCTGGCGTTGGAAGATGAAGACGTGGAGCAGAAATGGGTAAGGTGGGTGGGGTTATAGCTGGAGTCACTGTGGTTGACGCACCAGACGCGCCTGATCCACGGAGAGTTGTCTGAATCCCATCCAGCCGAGTAGAGAGATCCTGGAGACAGCGGATGATGTGGCCCTGTGCAGCCTCCTGATGTTCTAGTCGGGCTGCCAGTTCTTGCATCGGCCTGGCCGCTTGATCCTGGTCTCCGGCTGGATTCATTAGGTCAGTGCTTACTGTCACAACTGAGGGCCTGAGCTGACGGGAGGCAGCCTCAGTTGTAGGGGCTGAGATGTACCGGAACCTGGGAGGTTGTATCAGACCCCTGGACATGTAAGTAACATGAATAATAACTGCCCGAAGGCGTGACCACGACAACTTGGATAAAAGTCAATGATGTTTATTATGACAACTCCGAAACACAGCAGCAGTAAAAGAAAACGTAAAAGTCAGCAAAGAATAAATACAGTTCCTGGGTACTACAGGATGGCAGGAGCCACAGGGCACTGGTAGTGTGAGATAGTTCTTATGATCTTCTAGATGGAAAGTCCTTACCAGGCCCGACTGTAGCAATGGAGATAACCCAGGATTGTGCCAGCTGGTGTTCCAGGAAAAGCTGGGTTGCTGAAGATAAAACAGCTGCTGTGGATACTGGCTGGAACCAGACTGTTGTAAGCACGGAGTGGATACTGGCTGGAACCAGTTAAATAATAAATGAACTTGGGAGCGATGAAATATGAACTGAAATGTAGAACTTGAGAGCGGAGAAATAATAATACCGGTGGAGAGTGGTAAAGTGTAGAAAGGACACCGGCCCTTTAAGGGAAGCTGTACTCTGCTGGAAGCTGAGCTGGAAGCAGGTAATGTTGTAGCTGGAAACAGATGAATCCACAATGGATTGGAGAGTCAGGCTACACCGCAGGTGGAATGCTGGTGCGGGTCTCTATGGTGGAAGTCTTGAGACAGGAGCTGGAACCTGGAAGACAATCACAGGAGAGAGACAAACAGGAACTAGGTTTGACAACCAAAGCACTGACGCCTTCCTTGCTCAGGCACAGTGTATTTATACCTGCAGCAAGGAAGGGATTGGCTAGGCAATTATGCAGATTATCAATACTGAGAACAGATTGGTGGAAATGATCAGCTGACAGAATCCAAGATGGCTGCGCCCATGCAGACACTTGGAGGGAAGTTTGGTTTGTAATCCATGTGGTAATGAAAACAGTAATGGCGGCGCCGGCCACCGGAGACAGGAGGCGCCAGGCTGACAGATGCACATCCAACCACGCGGACACAGCGGAGGCCGCGGCTGACGTAATCGCCACTCAGACACTCTGCATGCAGAAGTTCAGGGACGGCGGCGGAGGCCGCGGGAGACGCCATGCCAGGTGTAATATGGCGTTTACTGTGACAGCGTCCCAGAGTGACAGGAGAGGATACAGGAATGTACACATCAGGATAACAGATGGGATCCGGTCCTGGAGCGCTGAGCCAGCCTTAGGAGGCATCTGATGGGTAAGAAATGGCGTCCAGATACCCGGATCGTGACAGACACCTGTGTGAGAATTCCTTTTTTTAGCATCTCATTCTCCATAGTGCTCTGCTTACTGGTGTTTAGGCTTCAGTTTTTCCCGGCCTGCTGGGCTTCAATCCACGGCCCTCATTCCGAGTTGTTCGCTCGTTGCCGATTTTCTCTATATTGCGATTAGTCGCTTACTGCGCATGCGCATGGTTCACAGAGCGCATGCGCTTAGTTATTTTACTCAAAAGTTAGGTATTTTACTCACGGCATTACGAGGATTTTTCTTCTTTCTGGTGATCAGAGTGTGATTGACAGGAAGTGGGTGTTTCTGGGCGGAAACTGGCCGTTTTATGGGTGTGTGTGAAAAAACGCTGCCGTTTCTGGGAAAAACGCGGGAGTGGCTGGAGAATCGGGGGAGTGCCTGGGCGAACGCTGGGTGTGTTTGTGACGTCAAACCAGGAACGAAACTGACTGAACTGATCGCAGTGGCAGTGTAAGTGTCGAGCTACTCAGAAACTGCTAAGAAATTTCTATTCGCAATTTTGCAAATCTTTCGTTCGCAATTCTGCTAAGCTAAGATACACTCCCAGAGGGCAGCGGCTTAGCATGTGCAATGGCTAAAAGCAGCTAGCGAGCGAACAACTCGGAATGAGGGCCCACATCAGAGCCTAACCTGGATTACTGCTGTTACAGGTTCTGATCACCTGACCATGATTCATCCACTGCTGAGCCAGACCGAGACTCCCTTGAAAAACCTGACTATCCACCAATCATCAAGCACCAAGGGGTATAAGTAAGGAAACTTGAGTTTCAGAATCTACCAGTTCTATGAGTCACACAGCCCAGTGTGTGAGCCTAGTAGCTGAGCTCCCCAAAGTTAGATATTACCTTAATACCTGCAATCCTTAGTACAGTTGCATTCCAATCCGATTTGTCCTGTTCCAGTCCGGTTGCACTCCAGTTGCACTCCAGTCCGGTTGCACTCAAGTCCAGTTCCAGTACAGTTGCATTCCAATCCGGTTTCTCCTGTTCCAGTCCAGTTGCATTACAATCTGATTCCAGTCCAGTTCTCCCAGTTATAGCTTGGTCAGCCCTCCAGTTTGGTGCTTATCCAGAAGTGTCATCATTGGTTCCAGCCGAACCTTGCTCAACATTGGTCCTGTTAACCCTCGCTCATCACCCTGCCGTGTTTCTTACTAAGTAAGGAGAGTATTATATTATTACCCACAGTATCCATCCAGTACTCAGTCACTACTACACTCCTCCCTACTACATTCACCATCCTGTCATCAACACCAAAGTCCCTGATGTTCCAGTGGTCAGGATACGGCTCTCTCTGCCGAGACCCAGGTTCGACTCCCGGTCAGGGATTGCTCTTTACCTCTACATCGCACTATTCCCTTCAGACCAACCAACTCCGCACAAAGGGGGTCATTCCAAGTTGTTCGCTCTTTGCCGATTTTCGCTATACTGCGATTAGTCGCTTACTGCGCATGCGCAAGGTTCGCAAAGCGCATGCGCTTAGTTATTTTACACAAAGTTAGGTATTTTACTCACGGCCTAACAAGGATTTTTCATTGTTCTGGTGATCGTAGTGTGATTGACAGGAAGTGGGTGTTTCTGGGCGGAAACTGTCCGTTTTCTGGGAGTGTGCGAAAAAACACTGGCGTTTCTGGGGAAAACGTGGGAGTGTCTGAAGAAACGGGGGAGTGTCTGGGCAAACACTGGGTGTGTTTGTGACGTCAAACCAGGAACGAAACTGACTGAACTGATCGCAATGTAGGAGTAAGTCTGGAGCTACTCAGAAACTGCTAAGAAATTTCTATTCGCAATTCTGCTAATCTTTCGTTCGCAATTCTGCTAAGCTAAGATACACTCCCAGAGGGTGGCGGCTTAGCGTGTGCAATGCTGCTAAAAGCAGCTAGCGAGCGAACAACTCGGAATGAGGGCCATAGTCCTACAGTTACCCGCACAGACTTCACATAGACTCTGGGTTCATAAAACAAGCAGTCATGACACATGGATTCCAAACTTCATCAATGTGCCTCTCTTTTGTGGAAGTTCTCCTCGGCAGAGTCTAATCATGATTTTGGCAATTGAGAACTTTTAGCCATCAAATTGGCTCTAAAGAAATGTAGGCATTGGCTGGAGGGTGCTAGATATGTGGTCACAGTGCTCACTGATCACAAGAATTTATCCTACATTGAGTCAGCCAAATGGTTAAATTCTAGACAGGCATGATGGCCACTATTCTTTGCCAGATTCAATTTTATAATCACCTACAGACCTAGGTCAAAGAACATTAAGGCTGATGCTTTGTCACAAAGTTTTATTCCAGTCTATGATGCCTCTAATTCTAAGGTATCGATTATCTCTGCAAAATGTATTTATGCCGGTCTTACACAAGGACTTGCCTCTCATATCCAGTCGATGCAGACACAATCTCCCTCAGAGACACCTCCTGGGCTTCTTTTCATTCCAGAAAAAGTCAGGGCAGGAATATTGTCAGAATTTCATTCCAGTAAGTCTTCTGGTCATTCCTGTGTTTCCAAAACCTTAGAGTTACTATCTCGCTCTGTTTAGTAGCCTACTATTTCTCAGAATTCCCGAGAATTTGTGCATGCTTGTGATATTTGTGCCAGTAACAAGGCTCCTTGTGTGTCTCCTACATGACAGCTCTTGACATGCCTTCAAGACTCTGGACACATATTTCCATGGATTTTATTGTGGATCTTCCATATTCATCCAAATGTAATACGATCTGGGTAGTGATGGATCATTTTAGTAAAATGGCCCATTTCATTCCTTTATCTAGACTCCCAACTGCTAAGGAGTTGGCAGCTTTATTTCTGTGACACATCTTCAGGTTACACGGTCTGCCACAAGATATTGTATCTAATAGGGGTTGCCTGGCTCTGGAAGTCATTCTGTGCTAAATTGGATTACTGTCTTAGCCTTTCCTCTGGTTATCACCCTCAATCTAATTGGCAGACACAACGGGTACATCAGCGTTTAGAGCAATATTTTCAATGCTATGTGTCCAAGTGTCATAACAATTGGGTTGACCATTTACAATTAGCGGAATTCGACTATAAAAATTCCTGCAACTCCTCTACCATGGTATTTCTTTTTTTTCTGTGTGTTGTGATATCATCCCAGGGCTAATGCCTTTGATCCTTCACAGAGAGGTGTTCCTTCTTCTAATTCTGCATTTTTGCCTCAAAGTCATTTGGAGGATGGTGCATCATGCCCTCAGCAGAGCTTCATTTCGTGCAAAGAATTTTGCTGATCATCATCGGAGACCTTGTTCCTTCAAAGTAGGGTATATGTTGTGGCTTTCTACCAAGAATATTAAACTCTGTTAGCCCTCTCAGAAGTTGGGGCATAGATTTAATGGCCATTCTGGAATATTAAAGTGATAAATCCTGTGTCCTTTCATCTTTAGCTACCCAGGACTCTGAAGATCAATAATACTTTTCACTGTTCTTTTCTTAAACTGGCTTCCTTTTCAACTAATTTCAATGGTGGTCATCCCAGGAGGCCGTCTCCAGTGGTGATTCAAGGTCTTAATGAAAATGTTGTGGAAAGAAACTTGGATTCCAAGTTCATTTCCTGGTCCACTGGAAAGGCTATGCGCCTGAAGAGAGAGCCTGGATCCCTGAAAGATTTCTCCCTCTGCTCATGGGAGGGGGGTACTGTTACAAGCTGTGGCTTGCTGTCTTGGCAGGTCCTGTTTGTTGCTAGGTGACTGGGACATCACTTGTGCCTAACTGCCTAGGCATCCCGCCAGGCAGTCATAGGGAATCCTGGTGCTGCTCTCACTCACTGACAGCAGCATGTGAGACATGGAGGATGGCAGTTACAAGGACTTTCTTATTAGGGTCTCCTCCCCCGACAATGCTGATTGGTCCCAGCATGTCTTATAAGGCAGTCAGACCAGCCATGCTTTGCTGGTTATAGTTTATCCTCCAGTTTGGCATCTACTGTACTCTGCATTGGACATCCCAGACAAGGTACTGTGGACTACAACCTATCTTTGGCTCCATCCAGCCCATAACTTAGACATCATTCACTTTTGATCTCTGAGCAACAAATAACTCTGACTTCTTGCATTAATCAACTAATATACAGTATATTCAGGCTCTGAATTGCTGAAGGGCCACTGTTCATTTCAAATTGCAGGACCCCAGCCATTCTCCAGGACACATGTTATCACTACCCCCACAATAAATCTACTTCAAAGGCCTCTCACACTAAGATTTTTCACAACTACACAATAGGAATTGGATTCTAACATCTTTCCACAAGCTGCTCTGTCCTGGAATAATTGACTAAATCAGCAACAGAAAAAGCAAAGTTATTTTATTTATAACTTGTTTCAAATATACCCATTGAATTAAAGAGCAGCAATAGGTTATAGCAATAACTCTGTTCATGAACCCATTATCATTTTTGGATCACATACTGAATTGGGAGGGGAAAAAAATACTGCTTTCTCTCCCTCTCTCATCATCATATGCAGCTCATACTTATAGTAATCTGTCATTGATGACCCAATGTATACGTATTCCTCCAGCTTCATTCTTTCACTCCGCCCACCACGTACTGCAGTTCCTATTACACCATTACAGGCTTCTATTCTCCAATCCCTTGGCATTTAAAAAAAAAACACAGGCACAATCGTAGGAAGCAAGCAGGCTGGAAAATTCTTTTACCCGGTAACCACCTAAATCCTTTACCCACCTGCTCACCCCCAGCTTTAAAGAACAATCAAATAGAAGTGATACCCAAAAGACGGCCGTGTGCTTTTAAGAACATAACTGTCAATTCTCACTTTGTGACTCCCATACCCAGAGCTCCTGCACTTAACATAAAGAAAACTGAAGGCCCTCTGGTATGCCAAATCAGGTCAGTCCTTTGTAGTGCCAGATCTATAAGAAACAAGACTGCAACAATTGCTGACCTTATTGAATCTGCAGATATAGCCTGTATTACAGAGACCTGGCTAGATGAAAATACAGCACCTATATTGGACGCTGCGGTCCCACCAAACTACTCTGTCATCCACAACCCAAGACTGGACCGCAGGGGTGGCGGAGTGGCTATCTGCTTCAAAAAAGAACTTAAACTAAGGGTCCACCATATTGAAATTACACACTCATTCAAGTGCATTGCTGCCGGGAGTTCGACAGGATTAGGTTTCAGAGTACTTCTCATTTACTGGAAATGGAAAGATATTTCTACAAGAAATTGCAGACACTGTTGCTGGCCTGCTTCTAAAACATCAAAGATGGCTCATCCTCTGGGATTTCAATGCATGGGTGGATGATGAGCTCTCACGCCTTGGCCAAGACCTCCTGTGCACAATGAATGGTCTGGGCTTCACACAGGTCATTCCTTCTGCCACACTTAAAAGTGGTCACACTCTTGATCTTGTCTTTCAGATTGGATTAGAAGTCACTGACCTAAAATAAACCCAGTCATCTGGTCAGACCACCACTCCCTTTGGTTCTCAGTTGCAACCCCTAAAATAAGATATTTGCCCGTGGAGTTGACCAGGTTTCGTCCAAGGAGGGATATGACCCCCCCAGGCTCTTGCAGCAAATGTGGAGCTCTCTGCTATACTGGGTGCCTGTGAAGATCCCTGCTCCCTAGTCCATTATTATAATAGGGATGTTATGGCTGCAATTGATATTATCATCCCTGTGCGTATAAGACCTCGCAAACCACAACATCGAGGTCCCTGGTTCGACAACAGTGTTAGTGAGCTCAAGAGAAGGGAGCGAAGACTGGAAAGACAATGGAGGAAGACCAGGGCCGGATTAAGCCTTGGGGGTGCCCGTGGCACATAAAACAGGTGGGCCCCAGTGGAAGATTGTGCATACTGTACCTCCCAAAATGACCCATTCCAGGAGAGACGGTATGTTCTCTACCTGGACTTCCCTTTTAATATATGATTGGCGTCGCCTGTGTTGAACTATTTGATAACAAAGGTGTTTAAACACAGGTGATAGCAATCATAACTTAAAAAGTAAGTCCAGGTAGAGCGCATGTTGTCCCTCCTGGAATAGGTCATGTTGGGATGTATGTATTGTGTACTGTGTATTCAATTTAAACCAAGGGTGTATAGTAGATTTAAACTAATAATTTACTAATTACTGGGTACTGTTTAGAGTGCCACTTAATTGAGAGACAACTATTTTATAAAAAATTCTTGTAGTGAAATAAACTTAACCTTAAAATAAAATCTGTAATTAATCTTGTCACATGCAAGAATAACAGCAGCCTCTCTACTACTTACA
This sequence comes from Pseudophryne corroboree, assembly GCF_028390025.1. Taxonomy (NCBI): domain Eukaryota; kingdom Metazoa; phylum Chordata; class Amphibia; order Anura; family Myobatrachidae; genus Pseudophryne; species Pseudophryne corroboree. The sequence continues at coordinate 140,443,180 of NC_086450.1, forward strand.
CACTTGGAAAGTACTCAGGCGGAGTGTGTGTGTGTGTGTGTGTGTGTGTGTGTGTGTGTGTGTGTGTGTGTGTGTGTGTGTGTGTGTGTGTGTGTGTGTGTGTGTGTGTGTTTCTCTAGATACTCATTATATAACAGGTTACACAGGACCCAGGCATACAGGTGGAGAGGAAGAAAATCTGGAATTCCTGTGTCACTCACAGCTCTCTCCGCCTCCTATCTCTCCCCAGGTCAGAAAGCTCTGTCGGTAGCTCATGAAATCTGATACTCCTGTGTCTCTGCTTGTGCTGCTTACTGTCCTGCTTGCATTATGGCTGCCTGTTCTGCTGCTGCTGCATAAGAGCAGGGCCGCCATCAAGGGGGTTCTATGGGTACACTTGTCCCGGGCCCGTCCACTAACAGAGAGTGGAGGGCCCAGCCTGCTCATACTGCTGCTTTTGCCAGCGCCGCCCACTGCCCGTTCTCCCGTCGGCTGCCGCCCGCACAGCAGTGACACGCAAGCTTCTCCCTGACGGCTGCTGCTCACAGTGCAATAAAGTTCATTGTACAGCGCGGCGTGACGTCATGACGTCAAGCCGCTCCAGTGAAGGGAATAGGAGCCGCCCGCCGGACTGAGGAGCAAAGTGTCTAGCCCCGTGAGACGAGCGCTGTTGTTGCAGATGTTCATAATTTTCTGCCCTAGGATGTGTCATTGGGACCAAAAGTATTTTTAATACTGGTGGAAACCTTCTAATAGGGACTGCCCCGGCCTTGCACACATTTTACATGCATTGAATTATTACAGTGTATGCAAGATTACACCTGTAGTAGTGTAATTGCAGGAGGAAATGTGCTGTGAGGAAGAATGTTCCTGCCAGTCTCCCATAGCCTGCTGCATACAAAACACATGTTTTGGGATGCTCCCCACTTCATCATCAGCACTGGCTGTCTAGCTAACAGTTTCAGAGGCTGTGTATCCAGAATATGTGTCCTGCGTGCAGCTGGGGTGGGGCCTGAAGTGACCCAAACTTGGACAATTTTTGCTAAACTGGCTTTTGCACCAGTTCATGTCCCACTCCCACTGTAGCACCACCCACATTATCCACGTCATCGCCAACCTATGCATAATGCATCCCACCGCCCCTTCTCCCCCTCCCTTCCCCCAGGGGGGGAAGGGGGGGCTGCTCGTTTTGTCAGTCCCGGGCCCCACCGTTTCTGGTTGCAGCCCTGCATAAGAGGAAAAGCTAGTGATATCCGTGTCCTCCGGCCGGGGTGCCCCTGATAAAGGGGGAGGCCAGGGTACAGTATGCCCTGCATCCCCCCTTAATCTGGATATGAGGAAGACTAACCCAGTGGATGACAAAATAAAACTAATAAAGCATAATGAAGAATATCAATCGACAATCACCCATAAGAAATCACCGTTCCTGTCAAATGAGATCACGGCAGCAAACAATAGGCCAGCTCAACTTTTCCACACAGTGGAGATGCTTTGCAAGCCAACGTGCCTGCAGACTGATGTAACCCTCTCCCAGACAAGATGCAATGAGTTTGCAAACTTCTTTGCAGATAACATATCCACCATCTGGGCTGGAATCTCCACAGTGCCATCAAAGGAGTGCCAAACTACGAAGCCTGGCAATATAAGCCACCTGCCTTCATGGACCAGCTTTGATACAGTGAATGTAAAGGACATTGCTGAAATTGGTCGGATTTTGTGTCCCACCACCTGTGATCTGGACCTTGCCTTAACCAAGCTTCAAATAGGTTGTATGAATATAATTGGTCTTGTCTTTGCAAGAATTGTTCAATGCTCTTTGCAGACAGGCATTTTTCCTGGACCCCTAAAGGAAGCAATTGTTAGACCTCTTCTTAAAAAAAACGAATTTAGATACCGTCTGCATGACCAACTACAGACCGGTATCAAACCTTCCTTTTCTAGGAAAGGTTATTGAGAAAGTGGTTGCAAATCAACTGGAAACCCGCCTGACAACCCATGATAAATATTATCAATTCCAATCAGGATTCAGGAGAAGACATAGCACTGAAACATCCGTGGTGTGTGTGTGTGTTAAATGATCTTCTGATGGCAAGAGATAGAGGTGACTGCTCAATCTTAATCCTTCTGGCTCTCTCTGCAGCATTTGATACCGTGGACCATAGGCTTCTGATTGAGTGACTGATACATTTTTGTGGACTGGATGGCACAGTCAATAAGCTGGTTCAAATCATTTCTCACAGGTAGGTCACAGAGAGTATCATCTGGAGTATACTCATCACCATCAGTGCCATAGCCATGTGGTGTCCCACAAGGTTCTATACTATCCCCCATGCTTTTTGCAGTATACATGCTCCCACTGGGTGATATAATCAGGCGCCATGGCCTGGTCTACCACTGCTATGCAGATGATACACAACTGTACTTGTCCTTTGCTTCAGGCACTGATAACCCAATAGCAACCCTAAATGGCTATCTAACTAAGCTCCAGGAGTGGATGAGTACCAGTTGGCTACGACTGAACCCGGATAAAACAGAGGTCCTTATGACAGGAATGCAACATCAAAGGACAAGACTGCAGCATAGCCAACCAACTGGACTTACACTTGGGGATTCAGAATTACAAACCACTAATCGTGTGCAGAATCTTGGCATTGTCCTGGATGGTGGCTTGACACTTAAACATCAGAAATCAGCCACAATCAAATCCTTATTCTTTCACCTGAGGAACATAGCCAGAATCAAGCACTTAATTTCCTCAGATGATCTGCCAAAAGTCATACATGCATTTGTATCATCTTGATTAGACTACTGCAATGCCCTCTAACTTGGCCTCACAGCAAAGGAATTGCACCGCTTACAGCTGGTGCAAAACACAGCTTGCAGGCTGTTAACCAACCAGCCCCGTTCTAGCCACATAACACCCATCCTCTACTCCCTTCATTGGCTGCTTATAAGATGGTGAATCATCTTCAAGATTGGCTTACTGAGTTTCAAAGCACTACATGACCAGTGCCCAAGGTACCTGAAGCAGCTTCTGATTCCATACTGTCCCACTTGCTTACTGTGATCTGTAGATAAAGGACTTTTAGCAGTACCTAGAATCACCCGTAATTCATCTGCGGGTCGAGCTTTTAGTCATGCGGCTCCGACTCTATGGAACTCACTTCCCCACAAAGTGCTAGAGGCCCCAACTATAGAATCCTACAAAAATAGACTCAAGACTTTCCTGTTTACTCAAGCATTTCCATAATGTCCCTTTAGTATCTACTGTACATGCTTCTGAATTTTATGAAAAGCTGCTCTGTACTTCATTGTTTCTGTACTATATTATGCTATGTATCTGTTAAGCGCCTTGAGTCCTATTGGAGAAAGAGCGCTATATAAATAAAATGATTATTATTAAATTATTATTGTTATTATTATTATTATTATTTTATTATTATTATTATTATTATTATTATTATTATTATTATAAACTGCTGGTCCATGCTCCAGATGCCAGCACATCTTGATCATCTTGTGGATACTATGACATATTCTTTGTCTGTCCTAAAGTCTAGCCCCTGCCTTATCTACACCCATGTCTTGTCCCAGATTGTGCTAACCCCTTGTCTGCTTTCACAGTTTTCTTTGTGCCCAGCCTGCAAGTTACCATCTGCTCAGTGCTTTAATTCCATGTCATGGTGCCTCATCTGCCTTCGCTGAGACCCCTGACCTAGCCCAGACCTCTATCCACCGTGTTCCTGTGTTTTCCATAAGAACCCTCAATCATACTCCATCTCATAATTCTGCAGTCTCCAGCCTATTGTGTAAGGCCCTATTGATAGAGGTTTAAGTCCAGGTGGCAACCTAAGTACCATCATGCATGTCATGCACTAAGAAAACAGCAGGTGGGGGGGCTGTTATATTCAGAAGACCCACTCACCAGCTCTAGGGGTCTCACACAATAGTTTGTTCAATAACAAAGATGAAAATTGTGTTCCATTAACAGTACAGGATGAAATCTAATCTCTGGTCTGGTGTAAATGTCCTTTTACCCAGAGGGAATTACCATGACAAGGAAAGCTCCTAAAATGTGCAATCTACAGAGATTTATGTATTTTCAATGCACTGCTTTGTCTCCCATGTACTTCGCAAAAAACTCTCAAATTCCTCCAAATTCCTCACACTGACTGATGCAAACTTCTGAGCCACTATAAAAACCACCATTTGTTCCACAAACCCTTAATCTTTTGTGGAAGGCAAGACACCATACTCTTCAGGAGACTTGTAAAATTCAGACATTTTATCCGGAATCCTAGAATATGTCACCCATTCCCCACTCAAGTGGGCAGACTGGGTTAAATGAATCATGGTGAACTGCTTCATTATAGCTCCCTGCCTGCTGTGCACTGGCATGAGTCAAGCATTGAGCAGTGGGTGCTTGGTCTATGATGATGAAATTCACTGCACCAAGCACTCAAGAGCTCCTGTTTGGACCACCTCTCTGGAATCACCAAGGGAGGAGTACTACCCTGTCCAACCTACCCTGTACACCTATGCAAATCAAGTTGTACAGATGGTATACATTCAAGATCCTGGCTGTTGGGATCCCAGCAGTCAAAATACTGACACTGAAATCCCGACACCCATCAGAATACCAATGCTGGAATCCCAACCAGGTCTGAGGAAGTAAGTGCAGGTGCCCCCCGTGGTGGTTTAGAGGGAGGTTAGGGTTAGGCTGTGGGGATGGGGGGGGGGTTAGGATTAGGCATCACGGGGGGGTTAGGGTTAGGCACTAAGGGAGGAGGGTTTAGGGTTAGGCTAAGGAAAGGAGAGTTAGGTTTAGGGACTAAGAGAGAAGGTTAGAGTTCACTACTAAAGAGGAGGTTAGGGTTAAGGAAGGGTTAGGGGGTAGGGGGATAGCTTGGATACTTACCTCACCCCTGTCAGGATCGTGACCTTCAGGATGCCGGCGTCAGTATTGTGACTGCCGGCATCTTGTCCACTGGGGTCGCATACCGATCCCGTACAGATTAGTTAATGTCCATTTCTATCTTTGTTGATGACCTCCCTTATACATTATGTAAGGTATTTTTCACTAGTATAGAATGTATAATTACTTTTATAATGTCATGTCACATTAATTGACAATTATATTACCATTGTAATATTTACTATTCTCATTTTTAATATTGCTACTAATTACATTTGTGTGGAATTAAGCAAACAAGTATCCTCTCTGAATCATTTATTAAACTTTAATGTTTGTCACTGGCACATTTTAGCAAGTCGGCTAACTTGCTACTTGTGAAGACCGGGCCATCTAAACTTCATACAGTGCATTACACATCTCCACTCCTAATCCTTATGTTCTGAAATCTCTTCTGTATTCTGCCTTGTAGCTTCATCTGCCAGCACAGAACAAGTGCCTCTAGGCGCCCTACTTGACCTTCACAAGTTGCTTCCCTTGCTCAAGTCTTCAGTTAGTTGCTGTATTAGCTTTTTTTAGTTTCAACAACTGCACACTGAGAAATATGTTTTAACAAAGATGTCCAGACAGATACATTTCACTAGAATAGTGTTCCCCTGCAAAAATGTGGAAGACATCTTAATGCTTTGCTCTAAGAGATGTATAGGTATTTGGGAGAATGTTATCACATTCAGTCCATAAATGACTCTGAATGATTGAAACAAAAGTTACGCTTAATAAATAATTCTGATCGTGTCAATTCACAGTTACAATGTGTTCAAAAATTATTGTGTGCATATTAGAGCTATAATCGTTTATTCATAAAGATCTTAAGGGCCCCATACACTAGAACGATAATGCCCGATTTCATCTGATTACGGCTATTCGGGCCGATGTATCGGATGAAATCTAGCATTTCAGATGTGTTTTACATCCGATCCGATGCGCAGTCTCGTGAGCACCGGATCGGATCCTCCAGATTGACTGTGCTGCACTCGTGATATGTCGGACCCCATAAGCTTGACTGGGATCGCACAAGATACATCGTAAGCAAAAGGACCGCATACAATGTATCATATGCGATCCTGCCGCCCAGGAGGCTGCCGAGGTGATCGCCTGCGACATGAGGGTCCGACATGTCGCATTAGTGTATGGGGCCCTTTACACATTACACAGTCCTGATAAAATCAGAGGAGAAAAATACACCAGACAGCGTGTGAAGAAGTTGCTGATAAAATGAGCTTACGATCTACAAGATAGGAACATATTATGTATAAGATAGTGAATCAATTGTAGGTGGTAGAGGGGAAAGTGTGTATTGCTACTTCAATGAAGAAGTATTATTGGTCAGTATTATTGTCTTTACTGTTATCATTTATGTGTAAGGATCTACTTACATCCACAAAGCCATGAAAAGGTGGAGTAGAGTATTTAAACGAAAAATACAGAATACAGAACAAGTAAAAATAAAGCAAAACAGGGTATGACAATCTAAAAGCTGGTGCATAAAATAAAAAACTATTGCCTACGATGTAATAATAGAAGAGAAAGCGGACATGAACACACAGATGTTAGTAGGATAGAATGTAAGAGAAAATGCATCCCTGCTCAAGACTGCCTAAAATCTAAAGGGGAGTGGCTGACACAAGATAGGGTAACACAGAGTGAATATATAGATGTAGGTTTTATTGGGTTTCTACAGATTCTACTTAGCTAGGGATACCAGACCTGTGCTGACCGGCCCTGGGGTAGTTGGCACCGTGACGTGGGCCCTACACACTGGCCGATTACACTGAAAGATATGCACAATCTCATTCATTAATGTAAATATTACTAATTAGGGGGTAAAGCTTACTTTGTGTTATTGTATTATAGTTTTTTCTTTATCTGTTTGCATTTAAGCAAATGCCCCTGTGCTGTAGAGAAAGGGACTACTAGGAAAGAATGCCAAATATACTGGGATGAAAGGGTTTGGTATTAAACTTCATTAGAGATTTCAAAAAGTAGAAAAGTCCTTTACATCTCAATACTTTTTTTTATATAATATATTTATTGAGGAAAAAAGGTGTAACACACAAATTTTTCACAATTGCACAGCAATAACCATAGCAGAGACAATAACAGAGCTAGGGTTGTGTAGGAATGTACATCATTGCATTTGTTCAATAGCAATTACTTATAACAATAAAAGGATAAAAGGATATAGAGGGTCGCACAAAACACATAGTAGAAACCAGTAACCTCTCGGTGACAGTAACAGTATAAGCAAGCCAAAACAGATGATCATGAGAACGAGAAAGTTAAGGTTAAAAGGGTGGTGATCCCCTCCTAAGTATCTCGGTATTGTACCATGTAGTATGCTTGACTACTTTCCGTATGCTATCCCGGATTGGTTGTGGTAGGGTTACAACATAGGGCAGCCATATTGCAAAGAATTTGGAAGAGTCGGATTCTGCTCTAAGAGAGCATTCTATCCAGTCCATTTGGTAAAGATATGCCAGTCTAGGGAGTAGAATAATTATGGGTATAGGGGTTCTATGTATCCACTGAGACAGTATGGTCTTTTTCGATGCTGCCGCAATCCGTGCTAATAATAATTTATTACCTGGAGAAACTGAACAACAATCAGGATCATACTGATTCCAGAAAGCCCAGATTAAAGTAGGTGTGAGAGGAATAATTAAAGTCGTTGTAATGTAGTTACAGACATCTTTCCAAAACAATTGTATTATAGGGCATGACCAGAGGCAATGGATAATGTCGGTATCAGGTGAGGAGCATTTGAAGCAGTGGGAGTTATCGGAGATGCCCGTGAGATACCTGAGACGAGGAGTATAATATGCCCTATATAAAAATTTTAAATGCATTTCCGCATAGGAAGAAGAAACCAAATATTTATTGAGTAATAGGTGCCAATGTATGATGGTTTGCAGAGGAATACCTGGTAAGGTGGTCGACCACTTAGCTAGGCCAGTGGTTTGACATTCTAAGTTAATTTTACGTCTGGTGTATGTATAAATAAAGGATGTAGGAAAGGGAGAATGAGGAGTTAAGCGCAGTTGGACATCTAGGGGAGAGTTAAAGTCCTTTGGCCGTAAGCGTGTTATCAATCGCATTGCAAAACTGCGGACTTGAAAATATGCGAACAGTGGTATATGGAGGTTCGGAAATTTAAGTTTTAATTGGGACAGGGTAAGCACTTTGGTACAGGTGACATTCAAGAGTTGATACACCCAACGTAAGCCGTGAGAATACCAAGTCTTGATAAGCTCACCGGCATCCCCGCCTTGAAAGTCTGGGTTATACAGGAGTGGTTGGAATAAGGAGCAGGTTGTTGTCAGCCACATGCGTTTTCGAAGGTGTTTCCATGCTTTGCACGGAGAAAGCAATAATGGGTTCGAATGGATGGACGTCAAAGTGGGGGAGTCCGGAGAATATAATATGGTAGACAAGATACCGCGGGGCAGCATAGATTGTTCTAGAGACACATTAGCATAATTAGAAGAGCCCCCAACCCAGTCAATGGCATATCTATAATTAGCAGCCAGAGAATAGTCTTCCGGACATGGTAAATTCACGCCACCCAGCATAGTCGGTTGTTTTAGTTTAAAAAGGGCTATGCGTGGGCGCTTGTTTGTCCAAATGAAAGCACTAAGGGCTGTATTAATTATTTGAACATCTCGTTTAGTCAGAAGATATGGGAGCATTTGGATCGGGTATAATAAGCGGGGGAAGGAGAACCTTTTTGTACAAGTGGCATCTACCCAAATATGAGATTGGCAAGCTTTGCCAACGCGTAAAATCACCTATCATTTTATTAATAGCGCGGGAAAAATTCAGTGTATATAGTTCGGCTAAAGTAGGTGAGAAACGTAAGCCTAAGTAGGTTATATAGCCTGCTGCCCATTTAAAGGAAAACCCGGAGCCCCAATTTTGTGTAGCTCTGGGGCCTAGAGCCAGTGCTTCCATTTTATCAAAATTGATTAAAAAGCCCGAGATCAAGTGGAAATCATTGAGCATGGTCAGTAAAGAAGGGAACACCTTTATGGGATCATTGAAATAAAGTAATAGGTCATCAGCAAAAGCCGACACCTTCACTGGCTGTGAGACAATTTTTATCCCGTCCCAAGTAATATCTTTCAGTGGGTCAAGAGCTAAGTTAAAAAGCAGGGGAGATAGGGGGCATCCCTGGCGCGTACCCCTATGTAAAGAGAAGGCGGATGTATTCAATCCATTAATAGTTAGGTGTGCTTGTGGATTAGAATATAGCATACAGAAGACTTTAATGAACTCTCCTCCAAATTGTTGAGTATGGAAAATTCTAAGTAAGTGTGCCCATGATACCCGATCAAATGCTTTGCCAGCGTCACAGCTGACCACAAGTGCTTTAGATGTTGTGGAACCCTTGACACTATGTATTGCTGCTATCAGGGTACGCACATTATGTACTGATGATCTAGTTTTCACAAACTCCGTTTGGGCGGGATGTAGAATGCGTTGTAGTATCGGTTGGAGGCGAGTGGCCAATAGTTTGGTGAATAATTTCAGGTCCTGATTGAGAAGGGAAATAGGTCGATAAGACTGGACATATAAAGGGTCTTTACCCAGTTTAGGGAATACTACTATTCTAGCTTCGGTGAATCTCTGGGGGGCGGGGATCCTTGCAACAGTGAATTAAATAACGTCAACAAATAGGGCATTATGTGGGGAGCTAGCATTTTATAATATACAGCCCCGAACCCATCCGGGCCTGGCGATTTCCCATTATGGAGTGACTTAATCAAAAACAGCAACTCTGTGTCTGTTACGGGGCTCGTTAATGACTCCCGTTCCTCCTCTGTTAATGTGGGTAAGTCAGCTTTTTCCAGAAACAATATACCCTCGGTGGTGTTATCTAAAGGTGCCGCATATAAATTTGTATAATATTGTAGGAAGGTTTCTGACATAGTTCGTGTGTCCATGGTCGAGGAAGTTGGGTCAGTGTGTAAGCTAGTTATGCAAGAAGGGACTGTAGATGATCTCACTAAGTTGGCCAGCAATTTACCCGACTTATTACCACCTCGGAAGAATTTATTCCGTCGAATATCATAGGAGAAACTAGCTCGTTCAGTGTAAAGCGCGTCACAGAGATGTTTTGCATCAGTGTATGCCCGTCTGTTGTCTGGGGAATCATTTAATAACATTGCGTTATACGCTGCCGTTAAAGCCTTGCTCAGATCACACAACTGGGCGTTCAAGTGTTTGCCCTTTCTGGAAACATATTCTAGTATTTGTCCATGGACAACCGGTTTAGAAGCCGACCAAATCAAATTGATGTCATTCTCATGGATCTTATTATCATCAATATAGTTAAGGAAGGCTTGAGTAAGAAATTGACTGAAGTCCGAGGAAGTTTCCAGATAAGCTGGGAAACGCCAATTATAGGATCTAGGCAAGGGGGTATCCAAAGTGACCGATATCCAAATTAGAGCTTGGTCTGAGAGTGAGATTTGTTCAATTTTAGTATCTACTATATGATGCAGAAGAGAGTCAGTGATTAATCAATAATCCAATCTAGAGGAGGAATGGTGAGGGTGGGAGTAGAAGGTATATTCGCGAGCGTCTGGGTTACGAATTCTCCATGGGTCAGACAGTCGTAGAGAAGAGGTGGACGTAGCGGGCGTGGATGTCTTGTCAAGACCAGCTGTACACAATTAAAGTCTCCTCCCATGATAATTTCTCCTTCTGCCCAACCCTGCAAGTTCGAGTAGATATCAGAGAAGAAAGTTGCGTTAGGGCCATTAGGGGCATAAATATTGGCTACCGTGTAGATCGTGTTTAATATTTTTAGTTTCAGGAAAAGGAATCTACCCTCTTGGTCGACCAAACTATCTAAAATAGTGGCAGGAAGTGATCTATTGAGGATGGTTAAGACGCCTCTGCGTTTGGACGTGAAAGAGGCTGCTCTATACTCTCCCAGCCCCGTATCTCGTAATACATTAGGATCCGAGATCCTCCAATGAGTTTCCTGCAATAACACTATATCGAGTTTTAGCCGTTTCAAATAGGTGAGGACCTTTTTCCATTTGATGGGGGTATTAAGTCCTTTTACATTCCATGATACTAATCGAAATCGTGACTGTACTATTGTGGTAGAATCATGGGTCGACGGCATTCAACCGATACCAACCCTAGGCCAACATTTGGATACAATATGCCATAACTGTCGATCCCAGCCCATCCCAGCTAGCGGGCCGTAATGGATCAGTGATGAAAAACAATAAAGATAAAGCATCAAGTACATTCCTAGCACAATACGTGAATTATGTGTGTGTACAATTTTAAAATTATGAACCAAGTTAAAGAGCAATTTTAACATTTTAAGAACCCATGTGAGCGCCCTATTAAGAGACGTTAACCTCCAAATGGAGAACAGTAAAACATATGAGGAGGGTATCCTCAAACATAGTAACCAAGGACACCATAATCCAAAGCAGTATGACAACGGATGAGAGAGGGGGGAGAGGGAAAGGGAAAGTAGCCATAGTATGAATAAGAGAGGTATTGGGAGATGGGAAAAGAAGCATGGAGAAAAGAGTGGAAGAATATAACCAATAAAGTACTGTCGCACTGCAGCCCGCAACAAACTCCAGCCACGACAGCAAACCATCATCACATTGCAGAAATAAAATCGAATCAACTTATCAAACAGTATAGAATCTTTTGACTTAATCATGAATGGGCCAACCGGAGGTGGCAATCAACCAACTGGAAAAGGATATATAGAGTCAGTCAGCATCATCCACACCAGAAAGAAGAGCTGTATCCAAGGAGTTCACAAAGTTTCTGGCCTCTTGTGCGGTTTCAAAGAATTAGGTTTTTCCAACATAGGTGATTCTCAGCTTGGCCGGATACAACAACGCAAACCTATGGCCGAGCTCAAATAAACGTTTACAAACAGGGGAGAACTCACGCCTTCTCGCAGCAACCAGATAAGAAAAGTCCTGAAATAGTAAAATTTTGGAGTCCTGGTATCGAAGAACTGTGTATTTCCGATAGGCCTCCAGCAAACGGAACTTATCGGCGTAGTTGAGGATCCTCATAATGACCGGCCTGGGTCTATCTCTGCCGGACTGACGATCAGGACCAATTAGATGGACACGTTCAACCAGAATGGAACTCGTGGTCGGGACGCATTCCAGCTCTCTAGGCAACCACTGGGAGACCAAGGTCATGAGCTCGGAAGATTTCACCGATTCTGGCAGGCCTACAAGACGTATATTATTTCTTATATTTCGATTTTCCAAATCTTCTAACTTGTCATGCAGAGACACTACCAGCTTGTCGTGCTCCGCCAAGGTTGATTTAGCTGCTGACAAATCATCCTCTAGATCAGAAATTCTTTGCTCAGCCTCGGAAATACGTTGATCATGGGCTGTGAGTTGCGCTAGCGCCAAATCCAAAGAATCCTTTAGGGGTGCCAGTTTTTGATCCAGTAGAGATGAGAGTATATTCGTGATTTCACTCGTGGTGAAGTATTTGGATGATTCCATGGTTGGCGCAGGTTGGGATTGTCCCCTAGGACTGGACCCTTGACTATACGATGGGGAAACAGGAGCACTGTTAGCGGGAATTTCACGATTTTTGCCTTTACCCGGCTGAGCACCCCGTGGGTTACGTAATGATTTAGACATGAATTTGTCCATAATATTAGAGATCCAGAAAGTGATCAACAGAACTGTGATGAATGGTCCCAAAGGGCAAGTGTCCTGGTCTGGACCCGCCACAACCAGAGTATTGACAGGTGAGGCGTGCAGGGGTGGAAATGTAGAGACAATTCGCTACAGGGGGGCTTCAGGGAGCTTGAGTGTGTAAATAAATAAAGCACACGGGGGAGACACAGAGAAGGCTCTAACGAAGCGCCACTTAAAGCCCAGTGCCGGGGGGCCGTTGGGTGGAACAACTGAGTTGAGCTGAGCTGAGCAGTGGGGGCCGGTATCCACAGGGCATTCCCCGGGCCCTTTCTCCAATCCGCACGTCTGGGCTGCAGATTGTGGAGGATGGTAGGCTTGTGCTTTTTTTTTTTTTTTTATAAGAGCAGGGGGGGTCAGGTGAGGGAGGGCACAAAAAAAAAAAACTATTTTTTCTTTTATTTTATTATTTTATCTTTTTTTTTTTTTGCAGGTGCTTCTTATGTACTCCCACTATTATTAAATGAAATGTCCCCTAGCAGGTGCCTCGTCAGCTAACAGGCAAATGAGGCCCTAGAGAGAGAGGCCTTCCAGTGGGTATACTGCGGGCTCAGGCTGAAGCTCCAGCGGCTGTCTCCCCTGTGTCTCGTCAGTTGCCTAGCAACCGCTGTCTGGCTCCTTTGTTCCCCGCGGCGCCCTCCCGTGTAATGCAGGCTCCCAGCAGGTGAGAGGGGTCTTCAGGCACTTGGCAGGCAGCAGTCACGGGGCGTGTAGCCGTGCACCCTTCCCCGCGGGCGAGCACGAGAACCCTCCGGCCATGGCCCGCACTCCTCCCCAAGGTCCCAGCTCCGGTGGCAGAAACAGACGAAGAAACAGGGCTCAGTCCGCGATCGCGCCTGTCTGCCACTCGTGTGCCGGGTCTGTGGCTCCAAAAGCAGATCACTATCAGTGGGTGCAGGGAGGGTATAGCGCCGGGCCAGACGCACTTCCGGTCCGGCTCTGTCGGAAATTTAGGTCCTGACTTCTTGCTGATGGTAGGCCGCCGGTCCCACGATCCTGTCCCACACGGAAAGTAGGTCTGGAATAGGGTGGCCAATGTTGTAGGGCTGTCAAATAACACCTCCGTCGGCCAGAAATAGAAGCCCAAGGCAGGAGCTCTCAGGAAGCACGTCTGCCCAGGTCAGTCTCCAAGCCACGCCCCGACATCTAAATACTTTTAATAGCTAAACACTGCATCTTCTATGTCAATCTTCAATAAAACTAAAATACCTCCATGTCACATTTGGGGATACTGGGAAATGTTTGCAAGTCAAGTAAAACAACGCTCTGTTACTACTCCTGCAGCTAAATAAAAGTGCACATCTCTGGCCTGAATAAATCCTAAAATCAATATCCAAACACCACCTGCTTCCTTATATTTAGTGAAAAAAGACTCGAAGGAGTTGAAAAACTCAAGGTTAATTAGATTATCATCACTCATTTCTGATATCTAATCTGCACCATCAGGCCCTCACTGAGCAGATGATTTGATTAATTCCCAAAGTCTTAACTTTTTGCTTCCATTCACCAAATAAAATCATTGATGTGCGCATGAGTGAGGCACCAGATTCTTCTCAAATATCAGTTACAGACCAGGGACAGAGATACATTTTATTTTGAAATCAAATGTACTCATTTTACCATCAACAAATATTCACTGTATTTGCATATAGAATTTTTTATGTATGTTGATTTAGCCTTACGACCACTGTGTCTGGCATACAAGGCAGCAAGTGAAATCCAAACAGAAAGTTGTTAAGGACTATTTACTCACATTGGGAGTAATTAAGATATGATCTGTCAAAGTCAGAAAAATGTCTCTATGCACGTTGCCATATTTGCACCGCACACTGGTCCGTGCTGCGCATGCGTACGCTCTCCCGTGAAGGCGCATACCCGCAATAGCGTGCACTCGCAGGCGCGGTATGCGTATTTACGGTAGAGTTTATGTAGTCGTAGCGTGCGACTCATTCGTTACATATTTTCACAATTAATGTAGTTTATAGATCATGATCCCTTTGATAGTTTCTGAAAGTTTGGTTAATATAGAAGGTCCCTGAGCTAAGGAATCCCTCTTTGTATCGTACGAAGGGTCTAACAGGAATCATACAGCAGTGTTTGGTACCCATCGGAAGAGTATTTAATTAGCAATATTCCGGTGTTGGTTTGGAGCGTATTAATCGCTCGTGCGAATAGTTATGGACATAAGAAGTTTATGTCCATTTCTACTATTTACTCATACTCAGGTATGCGGCGGGAAACTTAGTTCCCCACCCACCTGAGCTGTTTGAAATCGTCACAGCCCACCTGTATGAATCAACCTATGACCTTTTGTTATGATGCAGGGTCGAATTCCTTCATCCAATGGACAATGGGATTGTAGGGACTATGAGATTGCATTGTGTGTGGGGCATAAATAGGCAGGCCGACCACATCCAGCTCTCACTCTTCAACGGTTCTCATTGCTGAAAATCGGGTGCTGGATGTCCAGGCGCATGCGATCGTTTACCCTTGTGCGTAAGTTTCTCTCCGTAATCATTGTCTTTCTGTGAGCCAATTTCTCTCATCTCTCTCCGTCTCTCTCTCTCTTTCCCTTCTCTTTCTCTCGTATCTCCCCTAGACTAGTATTGTATTGTATTAGATAGTATTGTATTTTGGTTAGGAAGTCTTTGTTATATTGTAGTGTATCATTTGTACTGTTATCCCCTTTTTACAAGTATACTAGATATAATACAGTTAATAGGCTTTGGACCCTAAACCAGTATCTGTGTATTTCCTATAGTGTTAAGTGTTCACTTGAGCGTCGGTGACGCTCAAGCAGCTTTGTAGTTAGTCAGGTTACACAAGGTTGCACTTACACCCTGTATTCACATTAAGGTATTCCGTGTATTTCATTGGTATAAGGTTTAGACATAAAGGTATAGCGTTGTGAGCGTCTGCGCCGCTGGTGATCTCCTCGTGGTCTCGAGCGTCCGCTACGCCATAGCGAATCATTACTCTAGTCATAGCCAATAACGTGTCCTGTGATCGCTGGGCCGTGAGCGAACGTGACGCTTGAGCGTCTCGCCTACGGCTGAGCGATCGTTACGCAACTAGCGTACCATTACGGTACTTCTTAAGTAAACAGCGTACAGTGTTCTTAGCTTCATAAAGGGTTGTTTATACGACAAGGGAATTTAGCATTGTCAATTGGGGACTCGTCCTATCCTTCTCATATCTGCACTAGGTAGATCAGCAGACATTATCCCCCCAGCAAAGGGTGGGAGGTTGTCTCGCAGTGCTGACGGGATAAGCGTCTGCTTCGCTTAGATAAAGAGTGCTGAAGGAATCCGGGAACCGGAAGTAAGAACAAAACGCTTGTGTCTTTTAAAACTGTTTTATTTCTCTTCTGTCTTGCGTATACACGCACACATACATTTATCTGCATTTCTTTTTTCAAATTTCGTATATCACTATTCCTGTTTGCCAAGTTTTATAGTTGATAGAAAGTGCAAAAAGAGATTTGCTGTTATTTCATAGTAGAGGTAATAGTTAAAGTATAGACCAACACACGGCTTGTCTGGGAGATAAGACAGTCAGTGTGGTGTGCGGTAGATGATCAGGGATCATCTACATTGATAAAGGTAGAAATTGTGTTACGGTGGATCTTTGTTTTGCGTACACGTGTCCCTAACAAAAGACTTGCGTACGCAATCCAAACGGCAGACGCACGAAGCGTACATTACGCAACGTAGCGTCTGGTTACGCAACGTAGCTCAAGTCACGAAAAGTTGAATTAGCGCAAAGCGATAATTAGCGCAAAGGCGATAAGTAACGCACAGCGGTAAATAACGCGACGCGGTAAATAACGCAAATCTATTTTTGGAAAATCAGAAATTTAGTTTAACAGATCCTGCTCCTAATTAGTAACACTGTTGGACTGAAGACAATTTCTGCGCAGAAATAGATATAGAAACAAAGTGTACATGTGTTGAGTGAGTGTTTTTATTACAAAAGTTTATATAACTTAAGAGGTTGAACCAAAAGGAAAGTCGGGTACTCGTCAAGGGACACACGTGTAAGTGACATATACGGTGGCTAGGGAGGCATCCCTGGTTAAATAATATTTGAGCATTAGAGTATAGCGGACCATAAGGTAACAGACCAGGAGGTCATTAACAGAAGGTAACAAGACCAGGAGGTCGTAAGGTACTAAAAGGTCCGCTATAAAAGTCCAGTGGCACAACGCCTGGGGTGTTGGTGCAGAACCCATATAGGCCATAAGCTCTTGCTGAAGGAATCGCGGCCGGAAACATCGATTCCATTGATCTTTCAGTACATGACAAATAGTGCTTATGTACTGAACGATTGGACCGCACGTAATTGTGTGCAGTAGTTAGTAATCTGACCTAATACCATTAGAGTAAAGTGGTCACAAACGCTATCTGTACATTCTGACGTGATTTGTGTAATTTTTTATTTTTGGAAGGGAAGTTCGCTGGTCACTCAGGAACTATCTAACAACCCCACCTTTACTGGAAAGAGTAAGTGTCCTGCGGGTAACCCTCATATGTTCCAGTAAACTGAAGGTTCCATAGGGGCCCTGTATCGAGTACGCCAGCACCATATCGGTGTGATCAGGTCGTATTGGTCGAGGTGGGCGAGTGAGTGGGGTACTCGGTAAACCGCCACCGCCAGCCTATTTTTGGACAATTTGGTTTGCTGTAAGGGTTCGCTGAAAACCTTGAGATAAAGATCCAAGGAGGAATAAGCAACACCTGCAGAATTATGGGGGCCAGTTGTTCAGGTAGGGGGCGATCAACCTCGGTTCGGGTTGATTCAGAGAACCGACCCGTTGGGTCGGCAAGGTACATCATGTGTGAAAAATACGGAAGTCACACAGAATCTTTATGTGATGAATGGGAGAGAATGACTGTACAAGACAGGGACAAATTCCCAAGAATAGGTAGCTTCAGTCCAGACGTGTTACAAAATTTAAGGAGGAGGATATGTCTCGTAAAATCATCAAAGAGACGAATTCAGCATCATGATTACTTACAGTTATGGCACCAGGAAGGTGAGATACAGAGAGGTTTGGCTCTGGCGGCGAGATCTGGGGCAGTCAGGAAGCTGATAGCCACAGCTCCACCTCCACCATACATTGCAGGAGAGAAGCTGATTACGGAGAGAAACGCACTGGGTTGTAAAACACAAACTCTTAGTAACCCTGTAAATGTTAATGATGTTAACCAAATAACTCATGCAAGTATTAACCCGTGCAAGATGTACCCTGTTTTGAACCTTCCTCAGGAGTGTGATCAAGAAGAAGATTCGGCAACAATTTCAGCGCTCTCTCTAGCGGCCACCATATCAGAAACCACAGTAGGAACTGCACCACCCACGAGATTAGTGAAGGCCCCTAGCGGAGGGATAGGTGAGGTCGTGTCAACGGGTAAGTACGGCACCATGCACTACACTGAAACAATTGTACCACAAGTTGTAGAATCTACGCAGAATGAGGCTGTTAGAATTGCTCCTGTAAAGGTGATAGTAGTTCCCAATGGGAAAACAGATGCATCAGGAGCCACACCCGTCAGGAACATTGCCATGTATTGCCCGTTCACTAGAATGGAATTGAGGACCATAGTGTCTGAATTCCCAGACCCCAGAAAAGATTTAGTGGCAAGCCAAAAATACATCAGGGATCTAGGAAACACTTTAGAGCCCAATAATAAGGATTGGCAGATAGTGCTAAGAGCTTGCTTACCTTCCAATGTCGACTCAGTTAAATTCTTGGCTGATTGTGGACTAGATAAAGATGTACCGCTTACAGATGTGTACGACCAGGATAATGTAAAAAGGATAAATTTACAGTTAAAGGAGTATTTCCCAGCCGTTGTTAAATGGAATAAAATATTTTCCATTAAGCAAAAGGAGTCCGAAACGGCAGCAGAATATTTCCACCGGGCACTATCAGAAATGGCAAAATACACTGGTATAGAAGACATTAAGACCAACCCAAACCATCGAGAAGTAGCAGTATCTGTACTGATGGATGGTTTGAAAGAAACATTAAAGGCTAGGGTACAGACCACACAACCATGTTGGCGAGGTCTGTCAGTGTCCACCTTGAGAGAGGCTGCTGTTGATCACGACAAAAACATCACTAGACACAGGGAGTCGCAAAGTGATAAGTTGATGTCCGTAAGTATACAGGCGCTGACCACAAGGCAGCCTGCGTATGTACCACCGAATCCTGTGGGTAAGGCAAGTGTAATAACATGTTTTTCTTGTAACAGACCGGGACACTTTGCACGAGAATGTAGAACAAAGAATGTACAAAGATCTTTTCAACCCCCTAGACAACAACACAACACACGACATTGGGAGCAGGGTCCACAGAGGCGGAGTTTTGAGCCACATACAGGGGAAACAAAAAGATATCCCCCGAACAGAGACTGGCAGGCCTCTGGTAGTTCCCAGCTAACTCCCCCACAAGTAGTTGCTGCCAATGGGATTCAGGGAGGTCAGCATACCCAATAGGGGTGTGGCCACACCTGTAATCTGCAGCCAGTTAAATTGATTGCCAGTCTTGGAAGCGAACCAGAGATTGCAATCAATGTAGCTGGTAAAACTTTAAACTTTCTTGTAGACACAGGGGCGGCCAAGTCAGTGATAAATTCGACAGTGGGCATGAGAACCACTGGTAGGACAATTCCAGCCATGGGAGTAACAGGAGTAGTCCAGCACTACCCTGTTAGCAAACCAGCCGAGATTACAATAGGGCCTTTGCATACCAAGCATTCCTTTTTGCTGGCTGCATCGGCACCAACTAATCTCCTGGGGAGAGACTTACTATGTAAAATGGGTTGCGTCATTTATTGTACTCCTGAAGGTGTATTCCTGGACATACCTGAGAATCACGCTCAGGAGGTACGAGACATGTTAGACTCCCCATCAAAATTAATGTCACATTCCATTATGACAAATAGGAATCCATCCCAAGTAGAAGAGATGATATCTCAGATACCAGAGTCACTTTGGACAAAAGATGGACAGGACACTGGATTAATGGCAAACGTAGCTCCAGTAGTTGTACAAGTAAAAGATGGTAGGATAGCTCCAAAAATCCCACAGTATCCTCTGAAGCCAGAGGTGGAGTTAGGAGTTTTCCCAGTAATAGAACGCTTGCTGCAACAGGGCATTCTGGTAAGAACGTCCAGCACAGCCAATAGTCCCATCTTCCCTGTTAAAAAGAGTGGGGGGAGGGGTTACAGGCTAGTGCAGGATCTAAGGGGGATTAACAAAATAGTTGAGAGTCAGTTCCCCGTAGTGCCTAATCCAGCTGTCATCCTAATGCAAATTCCTCCCACTGCCAAATTTTTCACTGTTATTGACCTCTGCTCCGCTTTCTTTTCGGTACCTCTGCACCCTGACAGCCAATATTTGTTTGCATTCACATACAGAGGAGTCCAATACACGTGGACTCGGCTACCCCAAGGTTTCATAGATAGTCCAAGTATATTTTCTCAGGCTTTGCATGATTGTTTACAGTCTTTCCAACCAGACAGTGGATCAGTATTGATACAGTATGTGGACGATTTATTACTGTGTTCAGATTCACTGGAAGCATCTCTGAAGGATACGAAACAGCTCCTGTTTCATCTTTCAGACACAGGTCACAAGGTTTCCAAAGACAAGTTACAATTATGCCAAACTAAGGTAAAATATTTGGGACACTGTCTAACACAAGGACTGAGACACCTGACCGCTGATAGAATCCAAGCCATTAGAGACATGACACTGCCACAAACCCAGCAACAGATCAGGACGTTTTTAGGAATGTGTGGGTATTGCCGTAACTGGATCCCAGGGTTTTCCATATTGGCGTTACCTTTGCAGGAAATGGTCTCTTCAAACAAACCTGACCGGATTTCGCATACAGACGAATCCGAAACAGCATTTGAGAGACTCAAACAGTGCCTAACGCAGGCACCAGCACTAGGTATGCCAGACTATGGGAAACCCTTTGAACTATACGGAACAGAAAGTGCTGGGTGCGCAGCAGGTGTACTAACCCAAAAACACGGTGACGCCAGCAGGCCAGTCGCATACTACAGCGCCCAGCTAGACACGGTAGCGCGATCCCTCCCCACATGCTTGCGTAGCGTTGCGGCGATAGCATTGCTAGTGACGAAAAGCGAAGATGTCGTGCTAGGCCACAACCTCACAATCCATACACCACATGCGGTATCTGCCTTATTGAATTCTGCCCAAACCAGACACGTCTCATCAGCAAGGTTTACAAGATGGGAATTGGCATTAATGGCCCCAGTAAACATCACCATAAGGAGATGCAGCGCATTAAATCCTGCAACATTTCTCCCAGGTGTGCCTGGTCAGGCACAAAGGGTGGAAGGTGAGAGTGATGGGGAAGGAGGATTTAATGCAAAGGGAGATACACATGATTGTATGGAATATTTGACCCAAAATTTCACCGCAAGGCCTGACATCAGTGACAACCCACTGGAAGATGCAGAACTAACGTTCTACACGGACGGTAGTTGTCATAGACAGTCAGACTCGGGAGACTTGTGTACTGGATACGCAGTCGTAGATGACCAAGGCACCATAGAAGCGGAACCGCTAGGCCCACCTCACTCAGCCCAGGTTGCTGAACTGGTCGCTCTAACCAGAGCATGTGAATTGGCTAAGGGTAAGTCAGCCAATATCTACACCGATTCTAGATACGCCTTCGGGGTAGTCCATGATTTCGGAGCCCTATGGCGGCTCAGAAATTTCATGACGGCGGCTGGTACACCGATAGCGCATGCAGCTCATATAAAAAGGCTTCTAACAGCGATACAGGAACCCGACAGAGTGGCTGTTATCAAATGTAAAGCACATACATATAGCCAAGACCCAGTATCCCTTGGTAACAGCCGAGCAGACGAAGCCGCAAAGCTTGCAGCTGCTACCCCCATACAGACAGACACCACACAACTGATGGTATTTAATACCATCAACACACAAAAGTTGTGTGAGATGCAGAATTTGTGTTCCACACAGGAGAGAGCAGTCTGGAAGGCAAAGGGATATGGCCAGGAGTCCTCAGGGCTCTGGACGGATGGACATGGTAAACCAGAGGCCCCCAGGGCATACCTTCCATGTCTGGCTGAAGCAGCTCACGGGCTGACTCATCTAGGCAAGGAGGGGATGTGCAAATTGGTAAGAGCATACTGGTGCGCCCCAGGATTCTCCTCTCATGCGAGTAAAAGAGCAATGTCATGCCTTACCTGTCTGAGAAAGAATATTGGAAAAGCAATACCTACAGAACCATCCCATATCCCACCTGCCGGCGGCCCTTTCCAGGTAATACAAATTGACTTCATTCAATTACCCCCATGTCGAAATTTGAAATATGTACTTGTTTGTATAGATGTTTTCTCGAATTGGGTCGAAGCTTTCCCAGCAGCTACAAATACCGCTATGTTTACAGCTAAGAAAATTGTGCAGGAATTTGTATGTAGATATGGTATCCCTAGAATCATTGAAAGTGATAGGGGTACCCATTTTACAGGTGATGTCTTTCAAGGAATGTGTAAGTTGATGGGAATTGATAGCAAGCTGCACACTCCGTACCGTCCACAGGCGAGCGCGAAGGTCGAAAGAGTGAACAGCACTATTAAAAATAAATTGAGTAAAGTAATGGCAGAGACAGGATTGACGTGGCCAGAAGCTTTACCCATTGTTTTGTATAGCATCAGAACCACTCCCAGGTCCCCTCTTAATCTGTCTCCTTTTGAAATCTTGTTTGGTCGACAACCGCATGTCATGATTAACCCTCAGGATGATTTGAAATGTAACAATGAAGTAACTGTAAAGTACTTGATTAACATGAGTAAGCAGTTGAGGAATCAAAATGATAATCTGAAGTTGGTGATTCCTGATTTACCAGATAGTAATTGTCATGACATTGAACCTGGGGATTATGTAATGATACGAAATTTTCTACGCTCAGGTTGTCTTATTGATAGATGGGAAGGACCATACCAGGTCTTATTGACTAGCACCACAGCATTGAAGGTGGCTGAGAGAGAGACTTGGGTCCATTCATCCCACTGCAAAAAGGTTGCTGATCCAGAGAAGTCCCGTGATAAGGAACAGACGGTAGAGGTTGTATCACTGGAGTGTCTGTTCCAGGAGGACTGAGGCGGCACCTGAGCCTTGAAGACCGAAAGCAGTTGTCGACTCCCTTCTCCCTTTTATTGTTTTTCTCCACTTCCCATCCCCTCTTCCTTGAAATTTCTTTTTTCCCCCTTCTCATTCTTCTCTATTTCCTCCTCAAAGATGGACTTGCCCCAAGAGACTGTGATCCGGATTTTGATGTTAACCATGATGTTGACCAGAGCAGTCTGTTCCGGCGAGAGTACCATAGAGGTCGAGAGAGGATCTGGAATGGGTTCCGATTATGATGATGGAGGCGTAGTTTTCCAAGATCAACCAAACCAACAAGCAAAGGCGAGTATCAGAAAACGATCCGATAGAAGAAATTGTGATGGATTGTTAGCTGAAGAAAATTGTATCTGTAGGCTCTGTGATAATCTGGTTGAAGATGGATGCATAAAGAAATGCCAATCCAGTTTTAATATCCATATAGACCGGCATCCATTGAGTGACTATCACTCCTTAGTGGGTAACGTGTTAAACCAAACAGATTGTTGGGTATGCTCTCAAGTGCCTCAGGGTCACAGCAAATCAGGGCTAGTACCATTTCCTTTAACGTTAGGGGAGGTACTTGAGCTAAGTGGTGGGAGACCGGTGGACCGGAGGTTTAATATCTCCAGCCCTCCTAGTTTGAAGCTCCACCAATACCATGTGGATAGGTCCCTCTTATGTTTCAATATCTCCAATCCCAGAAAACCGGGAAATTGGGAAGTGTCATGGAGCAACCTTACCATGACCTTTTCACACAGAGCAGATAGAATGCCTACAGATACAGAGCTGGTACGCCACATAGCCAGTAGAGGAAAATCTTTTCGGTATCGATATACCTTAGGAAATAGGATTACTAGAGTTGGAGAGGTATCACCAGGATACTGTGCACATATCGTACAAACTGATACGTGCATTAAGCAGATGGAAGAATTAGGGTCAGGAGATTTCACCTGGAAGGTTTGTAACATGGTCATGTCCTTCTCCGTCCCATATGTTCTCCCCGATGACGCATATTTCATATGCGGGAGAAAGGCGTACAAGTGGCTTGCCCCAAACTCTGAAGGATTGTGTTATATTGGAAAAGTATTGCCTGAAGTGATGACTGTAACACATGACAAAATGAAGGACATACACCGTGGTGCCCAAGCTCCTTATACTCACACTCATTACGAGCACCGAGTTAAAAGACAACTGTCAGAAAGGTTAGAGCATCCGGCCTCCGATCTTATCCATGAATCCACCGGGATTCAGGTTCTGGTAGCGTTAGATTTCACTCGCACCGCTCGAGGAGTGATGAATTATAGATACATTTCCGCACTCGCCAATTTGTTAGATAATATCACTGAAATGTATGATGACACGTTTAGATACACTGGAAGAGAACTTCAAGCTTATAAAACAGAACTAGTTCAGCATAGGATGGTTCTTAATTATCTTACAGCAGTAACAGGCGGATATTGTGTTACATTGGCAACACAGTACGGCATAAAGTGTTGCACTTATATCACGAATAGCACCGAGGATCCGGTAGAGGTCATAGACCAAAAGATGGATGATATTCTCCAATTGAAGTGGGAATTTCGTCGGAAACACAATCTCACCCTTGCTGCTGTAGGAAATGAGCTGACTGGTTGGGTGTCATGGTTGAACCCGCGAAATTGGTTCTCCGGTTTGGGAGACTGGGCTCAAGGAGTCATAATGGATGTTGGAAAGTTTCTACTATGTATCTTGGGTGTCGTTATATCGATTGGATTGATATTTAGATGCGGGCAGGCTTTAATGAGGTGCAAACAAAGTACAAGAGTGATGAGCTTGAGGAGCGAGGAAACTGTAATTAACCTGGATTTGATTTATGACCCAATGATAGAAACCAGGATGGGATGAAAATGCGATTATACGGTCCGTTTCTTTCACCTGTTTTTTCTGCTTTTCTCCAAGATACAAAGACCCCCTTGGACGAGGAAGTTGACGAGACGCTATACAGACAACAGACAAGCACCAAAGATGAAGTTTTGACCACTTGAGAAATGGACACTTGATGAACTTTATAAACAAGAAAAAGAAGAAAGAGTAGAAGATTTTTTACACTGGCGCTAAAATGAGACTGCCCTAGATATTAACCTCCCAAAGGTGTCACCAAAACACCTAGAAAATACAATATGCAATACAAAAATAGGAGATCTACAACCCTGGGCGCTCTTAAATAAATGTTTATGAAATACGTTCCTTCTCCTTATTATGAGATGCCTTCGTGTTGTTCTTTTTACTTTGCTCTGTACTTCATTCCACTCAAGATGGTACGGTGTAAAATCGGAGTTTGGGATATGAAGAAAGAGAGAGAAAGAAAATATATAGTGTAATACAGTCTTTATACAGATTTCTGTGTATATGGAAACGGGGTTCAATAGATGGAGCGTACCACACTCACTATAGACATGGGGGAGGTCAAACTCATAAAGGTATCTTTAACCAGAAAAAGGTAGGCGTACCCTACTCACACGGTCACTGGAGTTCAGGAAGCACATCAAGGTATCTTTAGTGTTTATCCCCTTGTGTTTCCTCCAAATGTCCCAGTACCAATATTAGGCTCATTCATAGGGAAAAAATAAATAAAAACATCCAATGTGTGGTATTGCCAAGAGAATAATGTTACAATTAAAGAACAAAATGTCCTAGAAGTTAATGCGTACTTATGGTCAAGTATGAATTAGCCACTGTATAACGGCAGTACCAAACGTACCCGACTTACTAGAAATCGGGAAAGGAAAAGCACATCAAGGTATCTTTACAGTTTCTTTAGATTATAATCACAATCTGCGTACCCCAACTCACAGTGTTGTTTTCTGTTATAAACACATCATGGTATCTTTTCCCTTGGAGCCTTCATCCAAAGGGTTATTCAATAATTTTCCAAGAAAAATATGTCCACCAGTCGAATAAAAATGACAAAGTTTTATTGTACAAAAATGGGTCCCACAGTCTGGGAGAATCCAACAGTTTAAAATACAAGATGCAATCCGAGACAGTTCCACAATTGAAAAAGATTGCAACAGAGAAAATTTTTTTAGATAAAATGAATTAAAAATTAAAATCCTAGTGAAAAAAGTACCACACAGACCCCAGCTGGTCACTGGAAAAGTTAGAAAGCAATACCAATGGTGGAAAAAGAGGGGTTGCCTTCTTACCAGAATCAGCGAAGATGTATGGGGGTAGTGTGGAGAAAAAACTGGCTGTTCACACTCCTTCTGTTGTCAATGCATTTCGGTCACCAGCTGACCTTTATCAAGACATGGGTGGAGTGTGAAACACCCAGTATTTAAACTATGAACAGCCAATCAACATACACAGGAAATGACTTCATGCTAATATGATTATATAACATACAAACTCTTCCTTTTTGTATAATTTCACATAGATTATCCAGTTTAATATTCTCACTTAATAGATTCTTATATATCAAGTATTATTTAATTGTTATTACTACAATTACAACATCTGGTAACATAAACGAGGCCCGTTGTCATGGCTACATCCGGTGTGAATGAGAAGCATCAAACTTGATTCTCAAACAATATATAAACTTGTCATATACCAAAAGTCTTATAAATTTGAGAGTCCGTGGTTTAGGGGGAATGTAACTGAGGTCTTATCCATTCAGCTGAAATATCGGGTAACCATAGCAATGTATGTCCGGAAGTGACGTTTTAGGTCTAGTGGAGTTGTCATGGTTACTATCACTCCACGATCCAGGCGCCGTCTTGCCGTTGTGCGTGTAACGCCTTCAATTCGGCTGACGTTACCCGGAAATGACGTACCGGATATACTTGCGTGTCACCTCTGGCAATGGTGGAACGCAAGCAGGACTTCCTGAATCCACGGGCCTGTATGTGGTGACGTGTTTTCACTCGTCCGGATATTGTAGCCATGGCAACGTCTCACTGTTCATGCTTCAACCAACGGTTTACTCCATCACATATAACACAAAAAAAACAGTATATATTAGTATCGTCTTATGCATACAATTATATTTAAGTGGTTATTGATACAAAGAATGGATTACAGGAACCATTTTAACTCGAAGTCGCTATTTAATCCATTTGGACTTAGAGTTTTGTGTTTATAAATATAGCTCATTTCAGTTCTAGCTAATTGTTTTGCCACATCCCTGTTTCTCATATTTTCCCTTATGGCTTTTAATCCATAAAAGCCAGAAATTTTGGAGATTGCACAATTATGTTCCCTTTTAAAAAATTTTGTGTGGAACGGCGGAAGAGAAATGCTTGATTCTTTTTGCAAGTCTCTAAATGAAAATAACAAGGGAATAATATTAACCTTTGACATACAGGAGACTAAAATTAATTTTCTTGACGTTACAGTCTATGTGGAGGAAGGGAACATCCAATTCAAAAATTACACTAAACCAACAGACTCTGGAGGCTATATTCCACCTTCCAGTTGCCACCATGACAACTGGATAAATTCCATACCAAATGGACAGTTTAAACGTTTGAGGAGGAATTGCTCTATAGATTCAGTGTTCTCAACACAAGCAGAGTAAACCGTTGGTTGAAGCATGAACAGAGACGTTGCCATGGCTACAATATCCGGACGAGTGAAAACACGTCACCACATACAGGCCCGTGGATTCAGGAAGTCCTGCTTGCGTTCCACCATTGCCAGAGGTGACACGCAAGTATATCCGGTACGTCATTTCCGGGTAACGTCAGCCGAATTGAAGGCGTTACACGCACAACGGCAAGACGGCGCCTGGATCGTGGAGTGATAGTAACCATGACAACTCCACTAGACCTAAAACGTCACTTCCGGACATACATTGCTATGGTTACCCGATATTTCAGCTGAATGGATAAGACCTCAGTTACATTCCCCCTAAACCACGGACTCTCAAATTTATAAGACTTTTGGTATATGACAAGTTTATATATTGTTTGAGAATCAAGTTTGATGCTTCTCATTCACACCGGATGTAGCCATGACAACGGGCCTCGTTTATGTTACCAGATGTTGTAAATTGTAATTGTAGTAATAACAATTAAATAATACTTGATATATAAGAATCTATTAAGTGAGAATATTAAACTGGATAATCTATGTGAAATTATACAAAAAGGAAGAGTTTGTATGTTATATAATCATATTAGCATGAAGTCATTTCCTGTGTATGTTGATTGGCTGTTCATAGTTTAAATACTGGGTGTTTCACACTCCACCCATGTCTTGATAAAGGTCAGCTGGTGACCGAAATGCATTGACAACAGAAGGAGTGTGAACAGCCAGTTTTTTCTCCACACTACCCCCATACATCTTCGCTGATTCTGGTAAGAAGGCAACCCCTCTTTTTCCACCATTGGTATTGCTTTCTAACTTTTCCAGTGACCAGCTGGGGTCTGTGTGGTACTTTTTTCACTAGGATTTTAATTTTTAATTCATTTTATCTAAAAAAAATTTCTCTGTTGCAATCTTTTTCAATTGTGGAACTGTCTCGGATTGCATCTTGTATTTTAAACTGTTGGATTCTCCCAGACTGTGGGACCCATTTTTGTACAATAAAACTTTGTCATTTTTATTCGACTGGTGGACATATTTTTCTTGGAAAATTATTGAATAACCCTTTGGATGAAGGCTCCAAGGGAAAAGATACCATGATGTGTTTATAACAGAAAACAACACTGTGAGTTTGGGTACGCAGATTGTGATTATAATCTAAAGAAACTGTAAAGATACCTTGATGTGCTTTTCCTTTCCCGATTTCTAGTAAGTCGGGTACGTTTGGTACTGCCGTTATACAGTGGCTAATTCATACTTGACCATAAGTACGCATTAACTTCTAGGACATTTTGTTCTTTAATTGTAACATTATTCTCTTGGCAATACCACACATTGGATGTTTTTATTTATTTTTTCCCTATGAATGAGCCTAATATTGGTACTGGGACATTTGGAGGAAACACAAGGGGATAAACACTAAAGATACCTTGATGTGCTTCCTGAACTCCAGTGACCGTGTGAGTAGGGTACGCCTACCTTTTTCTGGTTAAAGATACCTTTATGAGTTTGACCTCCCCCATGTCTATAGTGAGTGTGGTACGCTCCATCTATTGAACCCCGTTTCCATATACACAGAAATCTGTATAAAGACTGTATTACACTATATATTTTCTTTCTCTCTCTTTCTTCATATCCCAAACTCCGATTTTACACCGTACCATCTTGAGTGGAATGAAGTACAGAGCAAAGTAAAAAGAACAACACGAAGGCATCTCATAATAAGGAGAAGGAACGTATTTCATAAACATTTATTTAAGAGCGCCCAGGGTTTTAGATCTCCTATTTTTGTATTGCACTTGATGAACTTTGCCATGGATCCCCAGTTTCCCTAGTACATTTAAACTCACGCTAGCCCAACATTTTTTTGTAAATCTGATGGCTCAGACAAAGCTATTTGCTCATGCCCAAGGAGCAATACAGCGCAAAGAAGACGACTCTCAACAGATACCGAACACAACTTCGACGACAGATGTACATTTCCCTGACATAGAATATCATTGCATTTTCCATAAGTGTTCTTTATCTTCATCTCTACAACCCTCAGGTAATGACACACATAGACGATAGGGAATACAGGCACAGATATCAGCAACCACATACCTCCCCCATTCATGTATCATCAACTAAAATGTGCTCCCCATTTTGTTCAAAATCCGAAAAGAGCTCGGTAAAGTTTGACAGCCCATCCACAGACCTGTACCACAGGATAAGAAGGAATTCAAATGTATACTTCGCAATACCTCGAAGCTTGATGTACAACACGTACGGCACGATGATACATGACCCCCCAAACATGGATTCATACACACATGCCTCTGCTATCTCACTAGGTCATACCCTCTTCACACCTTCTCCTCTCTCCTCCCTTACCCAACCATGGAAATCAATTAACCCCTGACTTGCATTTTTCTCCTTAAATGTTTTGTGGCAGTTATTATTGACTGCCAAAGGGTGGACTGTCAAAGTCAGAAAAATGTCTCTATGCACGTTGCCATATTTGCACCGCACACTGGTCCGTGCTGCGCATGCGTACGCTCTCCCGTGAAGGCGCATACCCGCAATAGCGTGCACTCGCAGGCGCGGTATGCGTATTTACGGTAGAGTTTATGTAGTCGTAGCGTGCGACTCATTCGTTACATATTTTCACAATTAATGTAGTTTATAGATCATGATCCCTTTGATAGTTTCTGAAAGTTTGGTTAATATAGAAGGTCCCTGAGCTAAGGAATCCCTCTTTGTATCGTACGAAGGGTCTAACAGGAATCATACAGCAGTGTTTGGTACCCATCGGAAGAGTATTTAATTAGCAATATTCCGGTGTTGGTTTGGAGCGTATTAATCGCTCGTGCGAATAGTTATGGACATAAGAAGTTTATGTCCATTTCTACTATTTACTCATACTCAGGTATGCGGCGGGAAACTTAGTTCCCCACCCACCTGAGCTGTTTGAAATCGTCACAGCCCACCTGTATGAATCAACCTATGACCTTTTGTTATGATGCAGGGTCGAATTCCTTCATCCAATGGACAATGGGATTGTAGGGACTATGAGATTGCATTGTGTGTGGGGCATAAATAGGCAGGCCGACCACATCCAGCTCTCACTCTTCAACGGTTCTCATTGCTGAAAATCGGGTGCTGGATGTCCAGGCGCATGCGATCGTTTACCCTTGTGCGTAAGTTTCTCTCCGTAATCATTGTCTTTCTGTGAGCCAATTTCTCTCATCTCTCTCCGTCTCTCTCTCTCTTTCCCTTCTCTTTCTCTCGTATCTCCCCTAGACTAGTATTGTATTGTATTAGATAGTATTGTATTTTGGTTAGGAAGTCTTTGTTATATTGTAGTGTATCATTTGTACTGTTATCCCCTTTTTACAAGTATACTAGATATAATACAGTTAATAGGCTTTGGACCCTAAACCAGTATCTGTGTATTTCCTATAGTGTTAAGTGTTCACTTGAGCGTCGGTGACGCTCAAGCAGCTTTGTAGTTAGTCAGGTTACACAAGGTTGCACTTACACCCTGTATTCACATTAAGGTATTCCGTGTATTTCATTGGTATAAGGTTTAGACATAAAGGTATAGCGTTGTGAGCGTCTGCGCCGCTGGTGATCTCCTCGTGGTCTCGAGCGTCCGCTACGCCATAGCGAATCATTACTCTAGTCATAGCCAATAACGTGTCCTGTGATCGCTGGGCCGTGAGCGAACGTGACGCTTGAGCGTCTCGCCTACGGCTGAGCGATCGTTACGCAACTAGCGTACCATTACGGTACTTCTTAAGTAAACAGCGTACAGTGTTCTTAGCTTCATAAAGGGTTGTTTATATGACAAGGGAATTTAGCATTGTCAGATCGCAGCAGCAAATTTGTTAGCTAATGGACAAAACCATGTGCACTGCAGGGGGGGGCAGTTATAACATTTGCAGAGAGAGTTATACCGCATTCAGACCGCAAATGCCGGATCCTACCCGGTAAGACAAACGTGTACTTATCGGGTGGGATCCGGCATTTGCGCTCCGCTGCTGGCTTTCCGACCCGGCAATATACCGGGTCGGTTGCCATAGCAGCGGAGGGAGCAGCAGCAGCAGGGGTGGAGGTGGCGCCGGGAGATGAGCTCATCTCCTGCGCCGCCTCTCCCTATGCTGTGAATGGGAACCGTGTCGCTTCGACACGGCTCCCATTCACACCGCACCTGACCCGGTAATCAACCCGGGTAAAACCCTTCTTTTTTACCGGGTTGAATTACCGGGTCAGGCGACCCGCTAAATCGTCAAAGGACCTTTCACATCGCACACTGACCCGGTTCGACACGGCAATATGCCGTGTCGATACCGGGTTATTTGTGCGATGTGAAAGGGGTATTAGATTCGGGTGGGTTATAGTGTTTCTGTGCAGGGTAAATACTGGCTGCTTTATTTTTACACTGCAATTTAGATTTCAGTTTGAACACACCACACCCAAATCTGACTCTCTCTGCACATGTTAAATCTGCCTCCCCCCCCCCCCCCCCGCACTGCACATAGTTTTGCCCATTAGCTAACAAATTTGCTGCTGAAATCAGATCTGAATTAGGCCCATTGTTAAGTAGTGCCACTCTGCACTAAATCATAACAAGCAATCATATCTTGGCTTTTATTGCACTAGAAAAGATCATTGCTGATACATTGCATTGGCTTAGGGCAGTTGTGCATCTTTGCATACCTTTCAATGGTCCTCGTTTAGTTGGGTGTGTCCTGATCTGCAGGCCATTTATGGGCTTTAAGAAAGTGAATATGGAGACATCAACATGTGTACATTATGATGCAGCAGTTCAGTAAATTGTGTCATTGCTTAATATCTATCAAATTAACTTTTGTAAATGTTGGTGGTAGGCATGACTTTTGCTATGTTAGTAAATGTTAGTGAAAACCTTTTTTTTACTAGGGGACCGAGAGAGTTAAATTTGGGTGGAG
The DNA here is from genome assembly GCF_028390025.1 of Pseudophryne corroboree. Lineage (NCBI taxonomy): Eukaryota > Metazoa > Chordata > Amphibia > Anura > Myobatrachidae > Pseudophryne > Pseudophryne corroboree. Next base: position 140,475,534 of record NC_086450.1, read on the forward strand.
TGTGTTCACACTGAAATCTTAATTTCAGTGTAAAAATAAAGCAGACAGTATTTACCATGCACAGAAACAATATAACCCACCCAAATCTAATGCTCTCTGCACATGTTACATCTGCTCCACCTGCAGTGCAAAATGGTTTTGCCCAATTTATTACTTGTTTGGTTTGCTAACAACTCTAAATAACCCCCATTGTCAAGACAAGATTAACAAGGAAATGTGTTTGGGTCATTACCGTATGGCTGGGACTCTTCAGGAACCATCGCTTTTACACTTGACTTTGTCCCTGGTCAGCATGGTTCCTAAGAAGACTCTCAGTAAATATTTGCTCATTAAACATCTTTCTTATTCTCAGGAGCCATCTGTGAATGACGCTATTCCAGTTGAGTTTTGTTCAGTTGTTTTTCAATCATTTGATGAAGCTCTGGACATTGTTTATGCTTACAGGTCCAGCACCCTTATGGCTTAGGTGTATACTGAATTGGCCTTTCATTTACTTTTCCTACATCCTGGCTCAAGTTCATGGCTTATGGCTTCGTCCGGACGACAGATGTTATAGCTTGCGTATGGGATGTTCGGTGTCCTGTGCATTTTTTTTTCTATTTTAGCACCTTTCTGCACCAGTATGTGGAGTCTAGTTGTGTTAAAATAGCACACTATGGCAATGATTTCCTTTGTGTTGGCCCAGCTGATTCTAGTTATTGTGAATTTTTATTGTTTTCTTTGAAGACCATTTTTGTGCACTTTGGCGTTCCCAATGCCAACAACAAGATAGAAGGTCTGACATTCTGTCTCTGGTTTTGGGTATCAAGATTAATACCTGCATGCGATGCTACTGCCTTCTGTAGGACAAAGTGGTCAAACTGCAGGACACCATTGCATGGTTCTTAACTGTAGGTTGGGTTACATATAAAAGATCTATAAACAAATACCACACCTACTAGCACCATATTCCAAAGAAGAGAGCATTATAGTGACTGCTATAAAATTCAAAGAGCATTTTAGTTACCAATATACAATACAGAGAGCATTCCAGTGATTGATATAAAATATAGGGACCATTATAGTGACCTATATAAGTAGTAATAATACTTTTCTGTCAAATGAAAAGTGACAGGTGGACATGCCCAGACTCCACCCACACTCACCTCCAACACACCCATAAGTCCTCCCATAACACGCCCCCGACACTCCATTTTACGCCCATTTTATATATAAATTTCAAACAAATTTAATATAAATTTGATATAAATTTTATTTACATTTTATATAAATTTGATTTAAAAAAAATTCATTAGTCATAGGGCAATCACAAAAGTCTCTTACAAGAAGTGTTTTGTCAGCATCAAGCTTTTGTGTTTGATATCAAAATTAGCCCTTAGACGGCACATACAGTAGGTTTGAAAAAAGTCACAGTATGTCACGCAGCACAGCTTTTTAAAAAACAAAAAAATCTATTACACCATGTTAAACCTTGGTAGTTATTGTGGGTTGCACCCCCACCACCACCCATCCAACAAAAGGACAATGTTTCTCATAGTACCTCGCAGGCAAACCCTTCAGTACCACATTAGGACATCCATTTATTGTATTCTTTTTTACCTGTGTCTCTGCAGGTTCAGGTTACACTTAGCTTCACTAACCTGAATGGGTTCAACTTCCATAAACTGTGAGTGTGCAAATATTTTGTTTGGGTTTTCCAAACATGTGTAATATCATGTAATTTTTACCACCTGGTTGTTGTGCACATTGCTAGAAGTGTTTATGCATGTGTCTTTACCCATTGCTGATAAGTGTATAGCGATGGAACATGTGCATGATCCTTGGCGGCAATGTGTCAATTACTGTCAACCCCTCTAGTGCTGCAGCTTTCTCAAGGTATGGCGCTATGTAGTAACATTCTTACCACATTTACTGTACATGGCATTCTCGATTACTCCTTTGCTTCCTGACATCTCAGCTGCATAGTGTACTGATAAATGTGGTGTTAATTGTTACATGTGCTCTGTTTAAGTTTTTGTGTAAGTTCTGTATACCCTGTATTTGTTGTAATGTGTGTTGTATGTACGGAGCTGCAAAACACTTGTGGCGCCTTATAAATAAATTCAAAGGTACACTACCACACTACAGCCATCTATGATACACCACCACACTACAGCCATCAACGATAAACCAGCACACTACAGTCATCAATGATAAACCACCACAATACAGCCATTAATGATACACCACCACACTACAGCCATCAATGGTACACCACCACACTACAGCCATCAATCATAAACTGCAAGACTAGGATAAACCATCAATGATACAACAATACAGAACAGTAGCAAATGCAGAATTTCCAGAGGGGGCTTTCCAAATATAATCCAAATACAATCCACAATCCCCCACTCTGCCAAACATTGGAAAGAGAGCAGGTGTCTGGTGGAGCTGTAGAAGAACCTAGTACAGACCCTGAACACACACACATACACACACCACTACAGACATTACAGCCATCAGTGATAAACTGCCACACTACAGTTATCAATGATAAACCACCACAATACAGCCATCAATAATACACCACCACATTACAGCCATTAATGCTACACCACCACACTTCAGCTACCAATGGTACACCACCACCACCACTACAGACATCACTGATAAACCACCACACTACAGCCATCAATGATAAACTGCCACACTACAGCCATCAATGGTATACCACCACACTACAGCTATCAGTGGTACACCACCACACTACAGCCATCAATTACAGACCACCAAACTGCAGCCATTTATGATACACCACTACACTACAGCCATCAATGGTATACCACCACACTACAGCCATCAGTGGTACACCACCACACTACAGCCATCAAGGACAGACCACGAAACTGCAGCCATTTATGATACACCACCACACTACAGCCATCAATGGTACAACACCACACTACAGCCATCTATGATACACCACCAAACTACAGCCATCAATGGTACACGACCACACTACAGCCATCAATGGTACACCACCACACTACAGCCATCAATGATAAACTACAACACTAGGATAAACCATCAATGATACAACAATACAGAACAGCAGTAAATGCAGAATTTCTAGGGGGGTTTCCAAATATAATCCACAATCCCCCACTCTGCCAAACATTGGAGAGAGAGCAGGTGTCTGGTGGAGCTGTAGAATAACCTAGTACAGAACCTGAACACACATACACACACACACATATATATATATATATATATATATATAAACTCCCAAATAAAGACAGCGGCACTCGAGGATTTAAATAGATGAAAAGTGTAATCAAAGCATACAGGTAGCCAACGTTTCGGGGATCACATGCCCCTTTGTCAAGGTGTGTAATGTTACACACATTGACAAAGGGGCATGTGAGCCCCAAAACGTTGGCTACCTGTATGCTTTGATTACACTTTTCATCTATTTAAATCCTCGAGTGCCGCTGTCTTCATTTGGGAGTTTGCAAATTTGTCTCAGAAGGCACCGGGGTATAGGAGCAAGCCAGGAGAGTGCCGGTCCATTCTACAGTATATATATATATATATATATATAAATAGCCTGGAACTCTCTCCAATAACAGGATAGGACATGTGGGATACATTGTGGCCTGAGCAATGAAAAGAACTCTTAGGGATGCATATCTCCATGAGAGACTTATTCTGGATCAAGCCGTTTACTGTAATGTATCATTATGTCTACGTAATGGTGTTTCCACTAGCTTGGTGGTAGTTTCCTTTATCTAACATGCTACGGTGCATCTGAGTACTTGCAGTGGCAGTATGTTTCGGCATTCATAATGCGGAGCACAACCACGGTCTACACATTACTCCACATCGAGGTTCTTTGCAGGAGCTCCATATACTTAATAAGGAGATAGCAGCCATGATTAGGCGCAGCCAGCCACTAGGTGTAAAAACCAAACAGAAGAACCAACAGAGTGTAGTTACCATGCCTCCAATCTCATTATGATGCCCCTACATTATATGCTTCCTTCTATATTGCATCTTTCCCCATTGTACAACTCTGTAGAATGGTATTTTGCCCAAAGAGGACATGTCTATAGATGCAGCCTTTCATACATAGCAGGCTCACGATGGTTTATTTATTAGGTCACGATGGTTTATTTATTAGGTCAGATTTGATCACAAACATACAGCATGGGTGGATTGTATTCTAGTGCTCTCTTCACACTAAGTTCTTTTCCTTGCACTCTGTTTGACAGCCCCGGCCAGCGCGATCCGACGCGGTGGCTGCTACCATGGCAACCTGACGTGCGGACGCGTGACGTTATCTGTAGCGGTACCCGGAAGTCCAGGGAGCGCGGCAGAGACGGAGTGGCCGGAGGCGTCCGTCCTCACTACACTTGGCGGGTCTTCTCACACTATTTAAGGTAAGCTTATTGCACACATCACATACACCTTGAAAAAGGGGCTGCGGGCCCCGAAACGTCGGAAATTGCTGTATTTGTGATGTCTTAATACACCACTTTTTGAAACTTTAAGTCCTGGAGTGCCGCCGATTCTTTCTATGTTTATTCCTGCTTCATCACGGAAGGCACCTGGGCCAAACATTGGATGTTCCTAGGGAGTGCCGGGCTGTTCCAAATTGCATATATATATATACATATATATATATATATATATATAGTATTCCAAATCAGCCGTCACTCTATGCTTTCAAACAGCTGGTCCCGGTGTCCTGTGCAATGATCCACACATACCTCCAAAACCACACGGCACTCGCAGGGACTCGTTACACCAAAAATTTAATGGCAGTGTTTCAAACAGTCAACATGTTTCGAGGCTGACGCCTCTTCCTCAGGACACACTAACAAACACCAACTAGACATACATTAAACATTTAAATACCTGATACCCAGGAGATCCACCCGCCACGCTAATCGTCCACAGCTGCCTCCGATGAAAGACCGCGGGCACCTCACTTCTGGGTCCACGCCGGCGGAAGTTGCATAGCAACCTCCAGCTTGCGTTCCAGCTGAGAGGGGCCGGCCACTACGTCATCCAACGGCGCAGCATACAAACGGAGCTGGGGGGATAAGACAACACACAAAAAATGCATAAATAATACATATAAAAACGTGATCACTCATTTAACCCATTGAATATCAGTATCAATTAATATAACAAGAGCACATATAGTACCCCACTGACACATGGCACCAAAATTCGGGAAGTGGTATATGCACCTGTCATTACTTTATATCTAAGGCTGCAGCTACCTCACATCAAACAGTGCACTAATGGCATTCTATATTATTACATCAAGCTATTCCAATTTATTTTTTCATTTAATCCGTTGGGAGCAGTAGTACCCAATCGTGTGATCCACCTAGCTTCAGTTACAATTAAAGATTTGACTCTATCACCTCCCCGTGGAGATTCTGGAATGTGATCTATTATGAAGTATTTCAAATCTGACAAAGAGTGACCCCTCATCCTAAAATGACGGGCCACCGGTTGCTCTGAAGATTTTCCTTCAGATGACAGATGAATGGCCGATCTGTGTAAGGCCATTCTTTCACGGAACTTCCGTGAGGTCTGGCCCACATAGTACATGCCACACGGGCATGTTATCACGTACACCACAAAAAATGAGGTGCACGTGAGAACATGTCAGATCTCGTAACTCTTCTGAAGATGTGGGTGCTTAAAAGATTTGCAAGCAATCATAAATTTGCATGTGGTGCAATTATGACAGCTGTAGCAGCCTGCAGGTTTAACATATACATTGGGCATCTTAGGGATACCTCTACTAGTTATATCTGTCACCATCAATCTGTCCCTGATGCTCCGGCCTCTCCTAAAAGCTGCCAAAGGACGTACATCCTTAAAGCAAGGCAAATCTTTATCAGAAGCCACTATGGGCCATAAAACCTTAGTGGCATGTTTAATTACTGGACTGGCGGTGGTAAAACCGCTAGCCCAAGGTAAGACTTTCTCAGATCTTTTAATGCATGACTGCATAAGTTGGGACCGTGGCATACTCAGCACTTGCTGTTTATTTTCCAAAAGTATTTTAGGGTCATAGCCTCTTGCAACAAATTTTGCTATCAGGTTGTCAATGGCGACTTCAGCTTTTACAAGGTCACTAGATATTCTAGCCACCCTCATCATCTGCGAACGGGGCAAACCTCGCTTCAGAGATGAAGGATGATGGCTAGAGGCCAGCAAGAAAGTATTCCTCTCCACATCCTTACTGATTACCTCTGTCTCAATCTTACCGTCTACAATAGTTACTTGGACATCTAAAAAATGTGCCTGAACCTGACTGCAAGTGTAGGTGAACTTAATGGCAGATGTACTTGTATTTATCTCTTCAGTTGATGACGTGAGCACTTCTAAACTCCCTGTCCATAATAAGAAGATATCATCGATGTATCTAGTGTATAATTTAATACACCTTGATAACATCGGATGATTTAAAAACAGATTCTCTTCCTGCTCAAACATATATACGTTGGCGTACGATGGGGCCACAGGGGACCCCATCGCACACCCCCGTTGCTGGAGATAATATTGGCCATCGCACAGGAAATAGTTCCTATGTAAGGTCAGTTCGAGTAACTGTAAGAAAAGCTCATGGTTGAATAACATTGGGTCCAAAAATTGATGTAGAAAGTTCCTCATTGACACCAATCCACCTTCATGAGGGATTGATGTATACAGGCTGCATACATCCAAGAAGCACATCCATGTGCCTTTGGGAACTTCCCCGATGTTATTCAATAATTTGAGAAATTCAGTGGTATCTTTCAGGAAAGCGTCCTTCTTCAATAATAGAGGTTGCAAGAGGTGATCCAGAAGTTGGGCCATCGGATAATATAGGGAACCTCGAGCTGATATAATTGGCCGGCCAGGTAGATGCTGGTTATCCTTGTGCAGCTTCGGTAGAGTGTATAGAACCGGGACCTTGGGGTGATCCACTTCTAAGGCCTTACAGATTTTTGTAGTAATTAATTGTTGGTTTGTAGCTGACCTTAATACTTCACCCAATTCTTTCTGAAATTTACCGGTTTGGTTACCTGGTTTGGTTACCTGGTAAGTGGCTATACACTCCCTTCTCACCTAGCTGCCGCTCGATCTCAAGGCGATAATTGTTGATATCTTGCACCACAACGGCCCCGCCCTTGTCGCGGGCCTAATAATTATGTCCTCATAGGAACCAAGTTGTTTCAGTGCTAGAGATTCCTCTCTAGATAAGTTCTTACACACTTTACCAAGAGCCGCAGTGAATTTTTCGACAGACTCATTCAGAAGACGATCAAATGTTTTTAAAGATGGATTGACAGATACTGGGTCAAATTTAGATCTTGATTTGCCCATCACGAAGGACTCAAGTGCTGGAACATCTCTAGGACTCTCTTGAAGTTGAAAATGGAGTTGTATCTGCACACACACAATTTATTGATACAAATTCTGGAACAAAAAGCTCCAAATGGCCCCTATTAATTGCAGGCTTTTGGAGGTGCTACCAAGTACAGCTAAAGTTAGTCAATAGTGAGAAAGAAAAAGAAAAGGCTGTATTGTCGATGCACAAGAAGAGGGGTGACTTGGTTGTCACAACCCTCTACGGAAATTACTAAAATTTTACTTTTATTAATGTCAGGTTAAAATAGTGTGACAATGACTAACACACAAACTACGAGTACAGACGAAACATAGAGGTTAAAATCAAAACATATACAACACATACCACAAGTGCAATTGGAAATAATAAATGTGATTAAAGATTAAAAGTGTGTCCGCGTGTTTATTCTTATGTCCAATTATGTAGTATAGCTCTCAATCTCAAACCAGTCAGATAATCGGTGTCAGCAGTTAGTCTCCATGTATTCACATAACCATTTATTAATGTATGTGGTATCAGGACTATCTCACTCATATATTTGTACTTATGGCTGACAATATATCTCCAATAGCATATGTAATATGTTCTGCAACAGAGAGGTCTGTCACCCTCCCCAATCTCAATGGGGTTACTTGGTGACACTTAAATAAGTCCTACTCAATCTAGACTATTTGTGTCCCAATATACGACCTTGGGGTATATTTACTAAGGTCCCGATTTTGACCGAGATGATGTTTTTTCTTCAAAGTGTCATCTCGGGAATTTACTAAACTCAAATCACGGCAGTGATGAGGGCATTCGTATTATTTTGGAAGTCCTAGGAAAAAATTCTGAATCAATACACCATCGGTCAAATACGCCTGCAATTTGGTAGAAATCGGTCATTTACTAAAAAGTGCAAATCACAAACACTGCCGACAATAGCCAAACACTGCCGTGCTGAAATACAATTCGTGAAAAAGTGCTAAAAAAAACCAGACCTGCTTTTTTTTTACCGCGTTCGGATAGGCATGCACGGATCCATGAGATCCGTGCATGTTTTTCAGTGGGAAGGGGTGGGAAAGTGTTATTTTTTTTTTTTTTTAAATGTGTGGGGTCCCCCCTCCTAAGCAAAACCAGCCTCGGGCTCTTTGAGCCAGGCCTGGTTGAAAAAATATGGGGGGGAAAATGATAGGGGTTCCCCCATATTTAAACAACCAGCACCGGGCTCTGCGCCTGGTCCTGGTTCCAAAAATACGGGGGACAAAAAGCGTAGGGGTCCCCCGTATTTCTGAAACCAGCACCGGGCTCCACTAGCCAGATACATAATGCCACAGCCGGGGGACACTTTTATCTAGGTCCCTGCGGCCCTGGCATTACATATCCAACTAGTCACCCCTGGCTGGGGTACCCTGGAGGAGTGGGGACCCCTTCAATCAAGGGTCCCCCCCCCTCCAGCCACCCAAGGGCCAGGGGTGAAGCCCAAGGCTGTCCCCCCCATCCAAGGGCTGCGGATGGGAGGCTGATAGCCTTTTTGTCAAAAAATGAATATTGTTTTTAGTAGCAGTACTACAAGTCCCAGCAAGCCTCCCCCGCAAGCTGGTACTTGGAGAACCACAAGTACCAGCATGCGGTTGAAAACCGGGCCCGCTGGTACCTGTAGTACTACTACTAAAAAAATACCCCAATAAAAACAGAAGACACACACCTTGAAAGTAAAAGTTTAATACATACATCCACACCTCCATATACACATACTTACCTATGTTCACACGAGGGTCGGACCTCTTCTCCATGTAGAATCCATGGTGTACCTGTTTAAAAAATTATACTCACATAATCCAGTGTAGATGGCTCCTCTTTTTCTCCATTTTTAATCCTGGTACTTAGCAAAATAACAAAACGGACACCCGACCTCGCACTGAAAGGGGCCCCATGTTTTCACATGGGACCCCTTTCCCCGAATGCCAGGAACCCCCCCCCTGACTTTTGTCTAAGAGGGTTCCATCAGCCAATCAGGGAACGCCACGTTGTGGCATCCTCCTGATTGGCTGTGTGCTCCTGTAGTGTATGACAGGCAGCACACGGCAGTGTTACAATGTAGCGCCTATGCGCTCCATTGTAACCAATGGTGGGAACTTTGTGGTTAGCGGTGAGGTTACTTTCGGTCAACCGCTGACCACAAAGTTCCCACCATTGGTTACATATCCATGTTAGTGAGTAAGTAGTGACAAGCAGTGTTGGAGTTTAAACAGACAGGAATGTAACAATATTTTATAGTCAATCTTTGAGGCTACCTGATAGTCATGTGGAGACACTTATGATACAATTTAACAAATGCAAACAGAACAAGTGTTGCAATATCAACTTATACAGCAGATATATGGACATTATAGGAAGTACCTCAGTACCTGTGCCATTTGAGTATAATTAGCACTGATCATCAAGTACATGTAGATCTTCAAAGGCAGTAATAAACCCAGCAATGTTCAATTTATAATTTATAACCGTTTGGTTATTTATAATTAAAAGAGGACGTATTTACCCTTCTCAAACTCCAGATATGTTATGTTATATGGAATGGTACAAACATTTACCTTAAATAGACTCCCCACCACGTGTGTCACCTGGCGTGCAGTCCCAGATTGCGGACGCCCAAACTATTATGATCTTCAATAAATCCAGACAGTGACTCATGGCTACCGGACCAAACCAAAAACACATCATCTATGTACCTCACATAAAATGAGGCACATGTTAAAAATAAATCATTATTAAAGAATATATCATCTTCCACCATATACATATAGGCATTCGCATACGATGGGGCCACTGAAGACCCCATCGCACACCCTGATGTCTGGAGATAGAATTTCCCATCAAAAAGAAAATAATTACATATCAACACCATTTCCAAAAGATCAATAAATACTGACACATCCGGTCCCTTATATAAATCATTGTTAGTGATAAGTTTCCTGACTGCACATAAACCCTGATCATTGGGAAACACTGGGATTACATTGTTTTTTGTGAGTGATAAATGCTACTTCTCGAATGTGCAGTGTTTTGTAGATATTAGCCTTTATGTATATTTGACATGCAATAAATTATTGCCTAATATGATATGTGCTTATATCGATTGCTGCATATGATACTTTAATGAAGCGGCAATGTGTCTGCGATAAGCGATTACGGATTGTGCAGGTTGTAATGTCACACATCTGTTTTTAATGACTTTGTTTGGAATGTTACCATGGTGATGTAAGGAAAGGGAGCGTACGTCACCAGTGGGCGTCCGCAATCTGGGACTGCACGCCAGGTGACACACGTGGTGGGGAGTCTATTTAAGGTAAATGTTTGTACCATTTGTTATACCTGATGACGGAGGGACATTAAAGCTCCGAAACGTTGTAAACTACTCTGCTTTACTGGTTTATTTTTCCGAGTGCCGCCACACATCGCTACTATTATTTGGACCTGCTGAGGTACCTAGGAAGGCACCGGGACATTTGTCTACTTACTGGGAGTGCTGCCCGAACGACGTCTACTTATGTTATATGGAGATATTTATGATACAACTTAATAAATGCCAATAGATCAAGTTTTTCAATATCAATTTGTGCAGCAGATACATGGATATTATAGGGAACACCATAGAATCTGTACCATTTGAGAACAATTAGCACAGACAATCTAATATGTTTATATCTCCATAGGCAGTAATTAAGCCAGCATTGTATAATTTATAATCTATAATCGCCTGGTCACCTATAATTAAGAAGGGATGTATTTATCCTTTCCTGAACTGGATAAATTGAACTTAATGGTATAGAAGGTGCTCTCCCTTAAAGAGGCATTAATATCTTGCAAAATTGATGAACACAGCAAGGTGCTATATATTCATATTATTTATACCGATGAGTGAGGGAGGTATTTACTATCACTATCCAAAATGGCATGATGTTTGATACAGTCGCCCCACGCGATTACGGGGAGTCTCATTAGAGCTATAAGTACATTGAACATAATTTGAGAAAAACACTGATATACTGTAGCACTGTCTATAATTATAATTGGCACATAAGCACTAACCAGCGCAGTGAATGTGTCATTCTTCAGGCAGAAGAATATAATCTGCACTCTTTATGATTGTTCCTTGGAAAATTTAGGAAGGATGTACTAAATACTGAATAAATGACATATATACAGTAAATGACATTCTTTCCTAACAAGGTCGTATATTGGGACACAAATAGTCTAGATTGAGTAGGACTTATTTAAGTGTCACCAAGTAACCCCATTGAGATTGGGGAGGGTGACAGACCTCTCTGTTGCAGAACATATTACATATGCTATTGGAGATATATTGTCAGCCATAAGTACAAATATATGAGTGAGATAGTCCTGATACCACATACATTAATAAATGGTTATGTGAATACATGGAGACTAACTGCTGACACCGATTATCTGACTGGTTTGAGATTGAGAGCTATACTACATAATTGGACATAAGAATAAACACGCGGACACACTTTTAATCTTTAATCACATTTATTATTTCCAATTGCACTTGTGGTATGTGTTGTATATGTTTTGATTTTAACCTCTATGTTTTGTCTGTACTCGTAGTTTGTGTGTTAGTCATTGTCACACTATTTTAACCTGACATTAATAAAAGTTAAATTTTAGTAATTTCCATAGAGGGTTGTGACAACCAAGTCACCCCTCTTCTTGTGCATCGACAATACAGCCTTTTCTTTTTCTTTCTCACTATTGACTCTCTTGAAGTTGAAAATATTCCTTCAGAAGTAATTTTCTCGACAATTTATGATGATCTAATTTCCATGTAAAATCACCATGGACATTTGTCGGCACAAACGAGAGACCCTTCTGTAGCACCTGAATTTCCAACAGCATTAAGACCCGCTTAGATAAATTAAAGATCAAACTATCTTTCTGCGGGGAGGATTTCTTCTGACTTCTCGTGATTCTTTGATTTTGCCTGCCCCTGCGGGTGGCTTTTCCCCACCCTTTTGGGGAGCCGGTCCTTTGCCCAAAGGGGCCAATTCCGATGAGGACGCTTCGTCTGTCTCCGACACAGCAAACTCGCTGTCACTGTTGCTCTGGGGAACCGGATTCCGGGCATAATTTTGTTGGCGTCGTTGTTGCCAAGGTCTAGGGCATCTCTCTATCGCACTATTGTGACCCCCGGGTGCACCACCTGACAGCCATCTATACACACGATTCTCATCATAGTCCGCGTCTACCGTGTGTTTTTTATTCTTTTTGAATTTAATTAGGTTCCTCTTGTACTGATCACATTGTTGGTGCAGTTTATTTAGCCAATTGGTATTGGCTTCATCCTCGAGCATCGTCTGGTGTTCACTCTCAAACTGCTGTATTCTAGTACGTGTTAGTTGCAACTCTCGGCCAGACTCTTCAATTACTAGGACCATCAGATCCAGTGCACACTTGTTAAGGATACCGATCCATTTACGAACAAACTCAGGGTGTTGTCTCCCAATGGTCGGTATGTTATTTACTCTGAATCCGCAGGGGATTTTGCGTTCCCACACATAATCAGAGAGAGACGATCCGTGCATTAGATAATCAATCTCGCGTCTCTTTAGTTTAAATAGCTGATAATGATTATCCTCCATATTGAGGGTCGGTCACTGTTTGATGTGAGGTAGCTGCAGCCTTAGATATAAAGTAATGACAGGTGCATATACCACTTCCCGAATTTTGGTGCCATGAGTCAGTGGGGTACTATATGTGCTCTTGTTGTATTAATTGATACTGATATTCAATGGGTTAAATTAGTGATCACGTTTTTATATGTATTATTTATGCATTTTTTGTGTGTTGTCTTATCCCCCCAGCTCCGTTCGTATGCTGCGCCGTTGGATGACGTAGTGGCCGGCCCCTCTCAGCTGGAACGCAAGCTGGAGGTTGCTATGCGACTTCCGCCGGCGTGGACCCGGAAGTGAGGTGCCCATGGTCTTTCATCGGAGGCAGCTGTGGAAGATTAGCGTGGCGGGTGGATCTCCTGGGTATCAGGTATTTAAATGTTTAATGTATGTCTAGTTGGTGTTTGTTAGTGTGTCCTGAGGAAGAGGCGTCAGCCTCGAAACATGTTGACTGTTTGAAACACTGCCATTAAATTTTTGGTGTAACGAGTCCCTGCGAGTTCCGTGCGGTTTTGGAGGTATATATATATATATATATATATATATACACACACACACACTGTTCTATTTTTACACTGGATAGTGTCTGGAATAGAGTATTAATAATGAACACTATAGTCTACAGCAGTGGTCAGGGATCAGGGGTAAAAATGAAATTCCGGGGGGTAATGGACGGTCACGCTGACGAGACACAGCCCCACCCAGCGCCAGCCGGCTCACGATGTGACATGCTGACGTCACACTGCGCTCCCTCCTGCCCACCCTGCGCTGTGCTCCTGGCCGATCTGTGCTGTGTTCCTAGCCGCAGTGTGACGTGCTGACGTCACACCGTGCTCCCTCATCCCCGCCCGTCCTCCTGCGCTGTCCTGTCCTCCCGCTCGTGGCTTGCCAACCCACACACAGAACTTGAAATGTTCTGTGGGTGACCGCTGACGGAGTTCTGCAGGATCAGACAGTGTCCCACATAACAGTGGGAAATTCCCACTGACATTACTGAGGTGAGGATGTGACCATCTGTCTCCTAATAATCGTACCCCCCTCCCCCCTCTCCCCCTCATCCATCTTTCTTACATTCATTCTGGTATTTTGGGGAGAAAGTAACCCATTCATTGCCAAAAAATAATTGGCGAAAATAATAAAAAACTTTATATATATATATATATATATATATATATATATATACACATACACACACACAGTATCTCAGAAATGCCATATAAACAGTGATAACCAGTGTATATGCACACTAATATATTATTTCCTTCCTTTCAAATCAAGGGGGTAACGTCAGCGTATCTAAATATATTTTGGGGTAAAAGGTAAAAAGGTTCCCTGACCCCTTGTCTACAGTATAGGCTGCTTTGGGGCATCACATTGTAACATTTAATCTAGCACGTCATTTAGCACTCAATTATTTCTCTACCTACAGTATGTTACACCTTTTAACATTCTAATTATTACTTCTCACCAATGTAACACTCCTAGCACATAGCTTCTGCTTATTATTTATTTAACACTCACTAACATGTTAACCTCTCACTAGTGTGATGCCTTGGGCCGGAAGGCCTGTGCTGACTTGGGGGGTGTCTCATGTCCTGGCTTGAACTTTAGTGTTAGGGATCCACCAAATGAGGTCATTCAGTTGCGTTTGGTGGGCCCATATATTTTTGGACATAAATTATGCTAACCACCTCAGTTTTACTCTTTGTTAGAATGCAAAGTTTATTACAATTATTCTGATTAGCAGTGCTTAGTACTATAAAGTTTGCATCTAGTGAAGTGGGCAGGATGAGGAGATTATACATTAAATTGTGGCGCCTTATGGAGGGTGTGGGGCTAATTGACATGAATTTGTGTTATTTAGCTCTCCTCCCTACGAATCCACAAGTTATGTAATTTTGGGGACGTGGCCTAGTGATTGACAGCCCCTCCTAGAAAGCAGGCCTCCAAAGTTGGCAAGTACTTGCGGCTCTGACTCTATGGAACTCACTTCCCCGCACAGTGCGAGAGGCCCCAACTATAGAATCCTTCAAAAGTAGACTCAAGACTTTCCTGTTTACTCAAGCATTTCCATAATGTCCCTTTAGTATCTACATGCCTCTGTATTTTATGAAAAGCTTTTCTGTACTTCATTATTTTCTGTACTATATTATGCTATGTATCTGTTAAGCGCCTTGTGTCCTATTGGAGAAAGAGCGCTATATAAATAAAATTATTATTATTATTATTATTATTATTACTATTATTATTATTAAAGTATAATATAAGGAAGATTACTGCAATAAATAATGAAATCTCTAGAGTATCCCAGGCAGAGGCTATGGGTATGCACAGTTTTCTTATGGTGTTTTTACAAAAATTATAATAAAGTAAGAGCAAACATGCATGCACCTAACAAATTTGTCCATTCATCTGTACACTGAATGAGAGGAACCAGACACGACAGATCACTGGCTTGAAATTACAGTATTAGCATAAAATAAATCTATAACATACACCACAATGCTATTTTTCTTGAACATGATTATAGAGGCAGTGTCTTCATTCTGTATTACTGGCTATAATGCAGGCCTGGACAGTACTGATAGGAAAGGCTTTGTACAGTATCTCATGCATTTGTGTACACCAGTCTGTATCATTTCTACTAATGCTACAATGTATTAAATGTAGGCTGTTTAACAAAGCATTAGAGAAGATTAGAAGTGCTCATTTAGCAAAGCAAGACAGATATAGTAATCTGAAGTTTTATATTTATTTATTTATTTATTTATTTAATTTGCTTTTTTTATTGCACAGACCAATAAATAAAAAATAAAAAAACAAGACCCCATGCATAATACATGAGTGCTGCATTAAACATAGGAATTGTGTTGTCATGCTTTAAAGGTTGATCAAGTTTCACGCATTTGACAGCTCTTTAGAATCACTAGACTCAGTACAGCTTGGTGTGTGTAAAGTAAACTGTTTTACAGAATGTCAAACACTTTTCTTGTCATCTTCTTTTGCAAACAAAATGAAATCAAATTGTTTCTAAATAACAAGTTTGCAAATCTCCTGTGGTTTCGTTCCCTGATCTATTTAGTCCGCCTAGAAAAAAATTTGGAATTCTGAATATAGTGTAGCCAAATGATTGCTGCCATACACAAACGTGCAAATCAGCCCGAACCAAAACACTTTGCGCTTCAAAATTCAAATTGTGATGTCACTTCTGTTTCATGCTTTGTGCAGGAATTCTTGTGCAGTCAGAAAACACATCTTCTGAAAAGAGTAATAAAAATGTTTGTATTTTCTAGTTAATTAACACAATGTCCTAATAATTGTACTTTTTTGTTTTTTTTATTAATGCTAAACGATTATAAAGTAAAAGTAGTTATATAATCTGTCTCCGTATCAAAAAATAATTGGTCTGACAAGGGGGGCGGCTCTGGGTGCTCAGAACTCCCCACACACACACATCCTTTGTGCTAGGGATGGCCATTAGTGGGCTGCACATTAATGGTTGCCATCGATGGTGCCATAGGTAATATCCATCAATCCACTCGATGGCAACCACTGGCAGAGGGCTGGCTGGGCTGCGGGCCAATTTAAAATGGGGAGGTGGTTTAGTGGGTAGCTGGGGGTGGTTCTAATTCCATGCAGGTAAAAAAGAATTGGTTTTACTTAGCCATCAATGGCAGAGAACAATTGTCTCTCTATCATCTATGGCAAAAAGAAATAGTTTGCTAAAAATGTGCGCTGTTAAAAACAGGATACAAGGCTGGATGGTGTATAGAATAGGGGTTCATCCAACTCCTAAAAAATAGCAATGGTAAAGAAATACTATATACTAATCCATGCACCCTCCAGTTTACACATGTATAAAATTGAATTACACCGCAGTGATAGAATCACAAGTGAATAAACCACGTGAAACACACAGAAATGATAAAAAAATACTGTGCTTCAAGCTTTCAATAAAATCTACTTTCCAAATTATCTGCAGGCATATAATATCCTTTTAGAAGCCACCTGACGCTATCGGGAGCACTCAGCACAGGCCCTACCCGACTGACAGGAGGAGGAGGAGGTCCGCACGCCAGATGATACTGATGTCACCAACAAGGACCTCGGGGGGAGAGATGGTGTGGTCACGGTGGATGCATGTCTTGCGCTCCCGGGCCACCACCAGACTGTAATGGGTATGGGTTGCTGGGTCGACCCAACGTAGGTTGACACTCATTAGGTTGACCACTGAAGGTCGACATTGCCATTAGGTAGACATGTATTCGGTTGACAGGTCAAAAGGTCGACATGAGGTTTTTGACTGTTTTTGGTGTCGGAAAGTGACGGGGGAACCCAAGTTAGTGAACCGTGTCCCCACGGCACAGATTACCGCTCCAACCACGGGCATTATTATGTGTATAAGCATCTCTGGCACAGAGAGCATTATTATGTGTATAAGGGGCACTGCTACCATGGGCATTGTGTATAAGAGCAACTGTTACCGTGGGCATTATTATGTGTATAAGCATCACTGATACTGTGGGTATTATTATGTGTATAAGGGGCACTGCTACCATGGGCACTGTGCATAAGGGGCACTGTTACCGTGGGAATTAATATGTGTATAGGCCACACTGCTACTGAAGTAGAGGCATTATGCACAGTGTAATGTCAATAAGATTGTGCTACTGTGTAGCATAACTTGAATTGGGGGTACTATTGTGTGGCCACGCCCTTTCCATGTAATGCCACACTCCTTTTTTAGTGATGCACGCCTTTGGCGCGCACTGTTCCTTTAGACGGTATGGGGGTTAGGGCACAAATTTGTAGTTTACAGGGGGGCGCCTAATACCCTACAATTGCCCCTGCCTCTGCCTAATTTGAAGGAAGTCAGTGGTGGGGGAAATGAGTTCCACCACCTCTCCTAAACCACTTTAAGCCCTGGTAGGGACAGACAACACACAAAGAGGAGACAGATTCAAAGACAAAGGAGATATAATGGCTCACATGGGAAAGAAACTGCATATAGAAAATTGGAGACAAGAAGGCAAACAGAAGAGGAAGATGGACAGGTGATTGATAGATGAAGGTATACACACAGATGGGGAACAGACAGCAGAAAGTGGAACAATTGTCAAAGCATGGGGAAGCGAAATGATCAGAATTGTTCATCCAGTGGAGATGTAGTAAAGGTAGGGATCAGGTGGTATAGCAGGAAGCTGTGCCCCCTATATAAACAGAGTGGCTGCATGCTTCCAATTGTGGCTGTCCCATTGGCACAGAAGCTCTGCATCAAGTGACTGGCAGAAGTCTGGCAGATAAACAGGGAGAGAGGCAGAAACTGTGCAGAAAGAGAAAGGCAAAAGGTGGTCAGTGAATATAGACAGAAAGAAACATGCAGAAGGGAGAATCATATAGGTGTGAAAATGAGAAAAGATGTGCTGGGAGAAACATACAGGAGATGGACTGAGAGGGAGGAGGAGACGCATGCAGAAGATGACCTGAGAGAGGAAACACATGCAGAAGATGACCTGAGAGAGGAAACACATGCAGAAGATGGACTTAGGGGTCAATTCAATTCAACACGGATTGAATAGCACTGGGAGGGAGCTTCCGAAGCTATTCAGTTCAGCGCGATGCTACAGTAAGTCAGAGAATGCCCATATTGCCGGACTAAACAAGGTGTTTAGTCGCGAGAACAGGCATTCTCCGACTAACCTGCCTCGCACGGCGTTAGGTCACAAAACAGCATCGCAAACCTAGTTTTGTTGGATTTCTGCTCGCACCCCTGGAAGGGTGCAAAAAGAAATCTTCTAGTCAGGGACAGCATCACTCTGAATTGAATAGCTCCGGGAGCTCCCTCCCAGTGCTATACAATCAGCGTTGAACTGAACTGATCCCTAAGAAGCAGAGAGACAAATGAAGGAGATGGACAGAGAGAGAGAGAGGAGAAGCCTTCAGGAAATGGACTGAGATATTTAGTGAGTGTGCAAAGGATTAAATGTCACCCCAGTTTACATTTCTTAACTACTCCTGCTACAACACAATACTCTCTAAACTTTTAATGTGTTAAGTGCAGCTAATTTGACATGATTTGACTTTTGTTGGTGCAACTCCGCCTACATTACATTTTGACGTAATCCCGCCTATTTTGGTATTGGCTCTGCCTACAGTTTGTTTGGTGCCACCCACATGAGGCCACATCTAGAAATTTTTCTCGGGCCACTTTTGTTTCCCAATCCTCCCCTGGTTGCCGACGTCACAGAGAATCAGTGTGATTGGCTACAATGGCTAAAGTGCTTGGTGAACTTTCTTTGATAGAGATTAGAAAGGAGAGATGGTTGGTAATCACCATATTGTGATACCTACCCCTTTGTGAAGTTATCCCTCGTAAGCTGCATACACATGGGGGGGTCATTCCGACCTGATCGCACGCTGCCATTTTTCGCAGCAGTGCAAACAGGTCTGTAGTGCGCCTGCGCATGGGTTACAATGCGCAGGCGCGTCGCTCCCTGGCGACGGCCATCACCAGGGAGCGACAGATTTAACGAAGAAAGCGATCGCACCTGCGACCACAAGAAGATTGACAGGAAGAGGCCGGCCGGAGGTGTCAACTGACCGTTTTCAGGGAGTGTCCATCCGAACACAGGCGTGCCCAGCCGTTTCCAGGTAGGGATCCTGACGTCAGTTCCATCCTGGATGATCGCGAGTGAGTAAGTCCTGAGCTGAGCAGAAACTGCAGAAACTTTTGTTTGTGCAGCTCTCTGCACAAGCGAGCGCAGCCCTGCAAAGCCCTAACCCCATCCCCTGTAGGCGGCGACTACCTGATTGCAGCAGTGCTAAAAGTAGCCTGCTAGCATCAGGTCGGAATGAGGGCCTAGGTGCGATGCAGGCTTTTTCATTTGATATCGATTATATTGTGTCCGGAGGCATGTAGTCAGTATCGGCCCTGTCTGCACCCTCTATATTTTCTTGCAATGCCGATCCCGCAGGACCACGCATGGGGTTGGCAAGCTTATACACACGGTGCGATATGCACTATATTTCCGTGCGATATGGACTATATAGTCCATATCGCACTGAAAATTGCACCGTGTGTATGCAGCTTTAGTGCGTCTTGGCCCATTGTGTGCCATCCCCCTATTCTGCCGTCACAGTGTGAGATTTTTGTATTGGGAAGGGATCATACTTGACTACTCTCCAGGAAGCTGTGGGCGACTCACAATTTTTCTGGTAGTCCCCATTTCCCTGGAAGAACGGATGGATCTCCTGCATCCTAACCACCTTGCTAATGAAGTGGGAAAGATGATGATATACGGTGATACCAGGATTCGTGAGTGTGCACAGAGGGGAACTAATGAGGCAAATTACATCATTTTAGCCCCACCACCACACTGATACACAAATCATAGCATTTTGTCATGACGGGGGCAGGGTCTAATAACGTGTGAGCACAGCCCCGTCCTAGTACTGGACGGCTGCATCTTATCTCTAAGTTTCTACTGGAGAGGAGAACTTAAAAGTTGTCAAGCATGGAAGGTATGTAATAAGCTCTCATGTTTCAAGTCCTTCTTTTCTTTAACTATATTTTTCTTTCAAATGTGTGTCTGTCTACAGACATAGGGGTATATTTACAAAGATTCGTGTTTTGGCCGTTTTGAAGGGTGTTTGAACTCGAATGGTATCGGGTGCATTTTACTGCAACTTTTTGAATCCTGATACGATCATTCGCTAAGCTGCCGAGTTTTGCACAATCGTTTTTTCCGATGTCGATGTGATTCGTAATATCAGGCAGTGTTTTACGGGAGTGATGAATGACAAAACACAAGGAATCCCGGCCGGATCTGTGAGATCCGTGCAGGGCTTCATTGTGTACCTTAAAAAGGTTTTTAAAGTGTTTAAGAATCTGGAAAAATTGCGTGGGGTCCCCCCTCCATACATAACCAGCCTCGGGCTCTTTGAGCCGGTCCTGGTTGAAAAAATATGGGGGGGAAATTGACAGGGGTTCCCCCATATTTGATCAACCAGCACCGGGCTCTGCGCCTGGTCCTGGTGCAAAAAATACGGGGGACAAAAAGCGTAGGGGTCCCCCGTATTTTTTGAACCAGTACCGGGCTCCACTAGTCAGAGAGATAATGCCACAGCCGGGGGACACTTTTATATAGGTCCCTGCGGCCCTGGCATTAAATCACTAACTAGTACCCTGGAGGAGTGGGGACCCCTTAAATCAAGGGGTCCCCCCCTCCAGCCACCCAAGGGCCAGGGGTGAAGCCCGAGGCTGTCCCCCCCATCCATGGGCTGCGGATGGGGGGCTGATAGCCAAGTGTAAAAAAAAAGAATATTGTTTTTTGCACAAGAACTACAAGTCCCTGCAAGCCTCCCCCGCAAGCTGGTACTTAGAGAACCACAAGTACCAGCATGCGGGGGTTAAACGGGCCCGCTGGTACCTATAGTTATTCTGCAAAAAAAATACCCAAATAAAAACAGGACACACACACCTTGAAAGTACAACTTTATTACATACATTCCGACACACACATACTTACTTATGTTCACATGCCGACTCGGCCCACGTCTCAACGGCGATTCCAGGGTACCTGAAAATAAAATTATACTCACCTAAATCCTGTGTGTCGTGTCCTTTTGTAATAATCCACGTACTTGGCACAAAAAAAAACGGAAACCCGACCACGCACTGAAAGGGGCCCCATGTTTACACATGGGACCCCTTTCCCCGACTGCCAGGACCCCCCCTGACTCCTGTCAAAGAGGGTCCCTTCTGCCAATCAGGGAGCGCCACGTCGTGGCACCCTCCTGATTGGCTGTGTGCTCCTGTAGTGTCTGTCAGGTAGCACACGGCACAGATACAATGTAGCGCCTATGCGCTCTATTTTTAGCCAATGGTGGGAACTTTGCGGTCAGCGGTGAGGTTACTTTCGGTCAACCGCTGACCGCAAAGTTCCCACCATTGGCTATAATGGAGCGCATAGGCGCTACATTGTATCACTGCCGTGTGCTGCCTGACAGACACTACAGGAGCACACAGCCAATCAGGAGGGTGCCACGACGTTGCGCTCCCTGATTGGCAGAAGGGACCCTCTTTGACAGGAGTCAGAGGGGGTCCTGGCAGTCGGGGAAAGGGGTCCCATGTGTAAACATGAGGCCCCTTTCAGTGCGTGGTTGGGTTTCCGTTTTTTTATTTTGCCAAGTACGTGGATTATACAAAAAATACAAGATTCCCTGGATTATGTGAGTATAATTTTATTCACAGGTACCCCAAGGATTCTACATGGAGAAGAGGACCGAGCCTCGTGGGAACATAGGTAAGTATGTATGTATGGAGGTGTGCATGTATGTAATAAACTTATACTTTCACGGTGTGTGTGTCCTGTTTTTTTGGGGGTATTTTTTTAGTAGTAGTACTACAGGTACCAGCGGGCCCGGTTTTCCACCGCATGCTGGTACTTGTGGTTCTCCAAGTACCAGCTTGCGGGGAGGCTTGCTGGGACTTGTAGTACTGCTACTAAAAACAATATTCACATTTTTTCAAAAGGCTATCAGCCCCCCATCCGCCGCCCTTGGATGGGGGGGACAGCCTCGGGCTTCACCCCTGGCCCTTGGGTGGCTGGAGGGGGGGACCCCTTTATTTAAGGGGTTCCCACTCCTCCAGGGTACCCCGGCCAGGGGTGACAAGTTGGGTATGTAATGCCAGGGCCGCAGGGACCAGTATAAAAGTGTCCCCCGGCTGTGGCATTATGTACCTGGCTAGTGGAGCCCGGTGCTGGTTTCAAAAATACGGGGGACCCCTACGCTTTTTGTCCCCCGTATTTTTGGAACCAGGACCAGGCGCAGAGCCCGGTGCTGGTTGAAGAAATATGGGGGAACCACTGTCATTTTTATCCCCATATTTTTTCAACCAGGACCGGCTCAAAGAGCCCGAGGCTGGTTATGCTTAGGAGGGGGGACCCCACGCAATTTTTTTTCTGTTTTTACACTAAACAGACCCTTTCCCATAGATAACCATGCACAGATCTCACTGATCCGTGCATGGTTATCCAAACTCGACTGGAAAAAGCAGGTCTATTTTTTTTGCTGCTTTTTTTAACGATTCGAAAAAAAACAGACCCGCACTTGAGCACTCAGAAACTAACACCCAAATACGAATGAAAAGTGAATGCCCGTATTGTATGAAATAACAGCCGCGTTTGACCGATGCTCTATTCATTCGTATTTCGGAACTTTGCAAATCAAACCATTACGATAGTCCAAACACTGCCGAGATTGGTGCTTAGTGAATTCCCGGATTGGGACTTAGAAAAAAAAACACAAATCGGACAAACTCGAATTCTTAGTAAATATTGGCCATAGTTGGAGCATGATAAGAAATACTTAGAACTTTTTCTCCAATTGGAATGTGGGAGGGACAGTGAGGCATTAGTGGGAGATGTATCAAACTTTTGATAGATATCAAGTGTAGAACGATAAAGTGGCAACCAATCATCACCCAACTGTCATGTTACAGGTAGTGTTTGAAAAATGACAGTTAGAAGCTGATTGGTTGGTACTTTTTATATCTCTCCAAGGTCTAATACTGTAATACATCTTCCGCTAAAAGAGGAAAAACAGCTCTCCCCAACTTGACTGTCAGTAAAATGTTTATAAATGATTACAGGCCAGAAGAAAAATGCAATGACATTTTTTTTAGTGCTGTTGCCATAGCAATATTTAATTATTAGGTTACATTCTTGGTATTATTCCCCGATAATAAACAATGGTGTACTTGCCTTCTAAACTGTATTTGTCTTTCATAAGACGTTAATTCCACTGTTATTGTATTTTCTCTATTCATCTTTTTCTTCTACACTGTACAAAAAGGAAAAAAAAATATTTTATTTTTTCATCATTGACAAAATTGTTAAATCACTCTTCTGGTACAGCTGCATCTGCAGAAACAGTTTTACAGCAAGCAGGGTGCTTCTCTGGTCACAACCTCCTGCACATCTATCTATATAGAACGACTATTACCATTACTGGTATCGATGCTGTTAGGCAAATGATAAACAAGGAAAATCATGCAAATGTTCTGCCCTGGGCCGTTGGACAGTGGTGATTTAGAGACACAGGGGCAGATGTACTAAGCCTTTGGGAGTGATAAAGTGTAGAGAGGCAAAGTAAAAGCCAATCAGCTCCGACCTGCAATGTTTAAAAAATGACAGATAAGAGCTAATTGGCTGGCACTTTATCTCTCTCCACGTTATCTCTCTCCAAGCTTTGATAAATCTGCTCCTCATCTTCATCTATTTGATACATACTTTATATTGTTACAAAAAGGCTTAAACAACAAAACACTTAAAAAAAACTGCTGGTAAATCGGTTTCTTCATGCTCATGCAGTACAAATGGGATGCAGTTAGCGGGATATGGTCGTTAGGTCGACACAGCTAAGGTCGACAGTCATTAGGTTGACCACTGAATGTCGACATGCATTAGGTCGACATGGTCAATAGGTCGACATGTACTAGGTCGACAGGTCCAAAGATCGACGCAAGTTTTTCACTTTTTTTCTAATTTTTTGGCTTTTTCCATACTTGATGATCCATGTGGACTACGATTGGAACGGTAACCTGAGCAAAGCGAGGCCATGCGAGTGGACACGGTGCACTAATTGGGGTTCCACGTCACTTTACGAAGAAAACGACACCAAAAACAGTCCAAAAACTCATGTCGACCTTATTACCTGTCGACCTAGTACATGTCGACCTATTTCCCATGTCAACCTAGTGCATGTCAACCTAATGCACATGTCGACCTTCAGTGGTCGAGCTAATGACTGTCGACCTAACTTGAGTCGACCCAATGACCCATACCTTGGTTAGCATCCCGGCACTCGGCACCCGACACCACAACTGGTGCATTGCAAAGAGGCTTGACGCTGTGAAGTGGCCCACAGCTGCCAGGATTACAATGAGTCACACTGACTAATTATATGCCGCAGCAAGCAAGACACCGTCCGCCCGCCACCAGTCCCCTACTACCCCTTTCTTTTGCTGCTGCACTCTGGGCCCGAACAGAGGAAGACGGGCCACTCTACTGTCTTCTCAGCTCCTCCCCTCCGCTTGTGCTCCGGGGATCTGATTTCACCGTCTCCTGACCATCCCCAGCGCCAAATGTTTTTGGGAGGAGCGAACAGGGAGCCGTACTGGAGTACTACACTCAGGACACTGAGGGCCTAGGCCTGATCACATGCAGCAGGGACACCAATCGGCACCTTCGATCACATTGCGGATAACGGCCTGGGCACCACAGGGGGCTCAATCATGATGCACATAAATCACGGCGCGGACTCTGACGCTGACACCTCCCACAGTGACTGTGCCCGGCCAGGCCACCCCGCCACCGCACTTTGCAGGAACTGGGCAGCAGAAGCCCATGGGTGGCAATGCAGCAACGGCAGTGCCCCTGGGTGCTGCTGGGCAGCCCATGTATGTCCCCTCCCAGCTTCTGCAGCAGGGACAGTCCTATGTGCCCACACACAGCGTTCTGCAGGGTGCCCATAATGGTCCATCAGAGATGCCCATTAGTCAGCAGCAGACCAATGTCTCAGGCAGTCAGTTCTAACAGGCCCAGATACAGCCAGGACATATGATGGGCAGCCAGTCCTCTAGCGGGGGTCTTTATTCTGTACCCAGTGACTCTGTGAGCCAAGGATCAGGGCTCCTACAGAGTGCACCAACTGCCCAGGGCCACCCAGTATACCTGTTGATAGTGAGTATGACAAGTACTTTATGAAGCGTTTCACATTTAACCTTTGTTGGCACTTGCTATATTCCTCCTTGTTTCTGCCACAGGCAATTTTGGGGCAGATGTATTAACCTGGAGAAGGTATAAGGAAGTGATAAACCAGTGATATGTGCAAGGTGATAAAGGCACCAGCCAATCAGCTCCAATATGTAAATTAACAGTTAGGATCTGATTGGCTGGTGCCTTTATCACCTTGCACATATCACTGGTTTATCACTTCCTTATGCCTTCTCCAGGTTAATACATCTGCCCCATTGTCTGTTAAGGGGGGTACTCACGGAGCGATATTCTAAGCAATCTGACTAGATTGCTTAGAATATCAGCATGATCGCTCCGTGTGTAGCCCCCTCAGCGATAGCGATGCGCGGCCCCGCACATCGCTATCGCTGCTGCTAGATTGGCCTGCATGCAGGCCAATCTAGCGGGTCGCTCACTTCACCCGCTGGGTGAAGTGAGCGGCCGCCCCGTCTCCCCCCGCACGCTCAGCACAGATTGCGCTGTGCTGAGCGGCAGGAGAGATGTGTGCTAAGCGGTTCGCTCAGCACACATCTCTCCTTAATCGGCCCGTGGGTACTGGGCTTTAGTGGGTAATCAGTTTGTACTGTAAATCCTAATATTTTATTTGTAACCCTGTCCATCTCCCCATCACCATGTGCCTCTCCATGTCACCAACAGCCTCTTCCCGTCACTCCCGATCACCCTGTGCTTCTCTCTGTCACTCAGCCTATCCCTGTCACCATCTCCCTGTCACCCTCTGCCTTTTGTGCTTTCTCAGCATCTCCCAGCCACCCTCTGTTTTTCCCCGTTGCCCCCTGCCTCTCCCTTTTATCCACTTCATCACCATCTGCCTCTCTGTCTCCCACAGCATAGCCTCTCCCCATCACTCTCCGTCACCCCCTTCCTCTCCCTGTCACCCAAAGCCAATCTCCATCACTCTCTGCCTCTCCCTGTCACCGTCTCCTCATCACACTCTGAACACAGCCTCTCTCCGTCACCTTTTACCCACTCAGCATCACCCTCAGCCTCTCCTCATCACCCTCTGTATCTCCCCATCACCCACAGCCAGAGCCGGCCCTAACCAATATGATGCCCTAGGCAAGATTTTGGCTGGTGCCCCCTAGCACCACCACTAGTTCTGCAGGAGATGCCTGGCATGAGTCATCTGGCAGCTCTGCTAACGTCTGGCGCCTTTTGTTTATGAAAATGCATTTTATTTGCATTACTATGTGGCTAGGATGCACAAGCAGCTTCTGCTTGCAGCATGCCTATATTCTGTGTGCGACTGCAGCTGTATCTGCATACGAAATGCTATATTACAGTGATTTCCAGAAATACACTGCAATGTAGTATTTCGTATGCAGATACAGCCGCAGTCACACACAGAATATAGGCATGCCGCATATCATTTTAATCAGCAGAAGCTGCTGGTGCCCCTAAGCATAACAAATGCCCTAGGCATTTGCCTAGTTTGCCTATGCCTAAGGCCGACTCTGCCCACAGCCTCTCCACGTAACTCATCCTATGCCTCCCCCTTTCACCTTCTCCCTGTCACCCTCTACCTTTCCCTATCACCCTCTGACACAGCCTCTCCCCCTCACCTTTTACACACTCCCTTTCACCCTTTGCCTTTCCCTGTCACCCACTTCCTCCCCTGTCACTCGCTGCTTCTTCCTGTCACCCATTCCATGTCACCCACTGCCTCTCACCGTCGCAATCTTCCTCTCCCTGTTACCCTCCACCTCTCCCTGCCACTCACTGCCGTGTGGCATATTATTAACTTGGAGGGGGGCACAAAGCATATTTCTCTTACGTCCTAGAGGATGCTGGGGACTCCGTAAGGATCATGGGGTATAGACGGGCTCCGCAGGAGACATGGGCACTATAAAGAACTTTAGAATGGGTGTGCACTGGCTCCTCCCTCTATGCCCCTCCTCCAGACCTCAGTTAGATCCTGTGCCCAGAGGAGATTGGGTGCACTATAGGGGAGCTCTCCTGAGTTTCTCTGAAATAAGTATTTTGTTAGGTTTTTTATTTTCAGGGAGCACTGCTGGCAACAGTCTCCCTGCATCGTGGGACTGAGGAGAGAGAAGCAGACCTACTTAAGTGATAGGCTCTGCTTCTTATGCTACTGGACACCATTAGCTCCAGAGGG
The DNA here is from genome assembly GCF_028390025.1 of Pseudophryne corroboree. Lineage (NCBI taxonomy): Eukaryota > Metazoa > Chordata > Amphibia > Anura > Myobatrachidae > Pseudophryne > Pseudophryne corroboree. The sequence continues at coordinate 140,503,542 of NC_086450.1, forward strand.
AGTCGGAACGCAGGTCTCCCCCCGCCATTCGTCCCAGAGCCGCGCCGCCGTCCTCACAGAGCCGGAAGATTGAAGCCGGGTGAGTATAAGAAGAAAAGAAGACTTCAAGGCGGCAGAAGACTTCAGATCTTCACTGAGGTTAGCGGGCAGCGCTAACGCTGCGCACCATTGCTCCCACACACTAAACACACTAGCGGGCACTGATGGGTGCAGGGCGCAGGGAGGGCGCCTGGGGCAGCAATAATAATAACCTCTATATCTGGCATTATAATAGACACTGTGGAGGCAGTAATTCTTTAAATCCCCCGCCAGCTTTGAGATACTTTGAGCGGGACCGAAGCCCGCTGCTGTAGGGGGCGGAGCTTGGTCCCTCAGCACTAACCAGCGCCATTTTCTCCACAGAGATCTGCAGAGAAGCTGGCTCCCTGGTCTCTCCCCTGCTGAACATGGTGACACAGGGCTGAAAAGAGGAGGGGGGGCACTTGTAAGGCGCAGTGTGTGTATTAACACAGTAATTAATATAAAAGCGCTATTATCTGGGAGTTTATTTTCCAGTGTCAGTTGGCGCTGGGTGTGTGCTGGCATACTCTCTCTATGTCTCTCCAAAGGGCCTTATTGGGGAACTGTCTCCTAATAACTATATCCCTGTGTGTGGGGGGGTGTCGGTACGAGTGTGTCGGCATATCTGACGCGGAAGGCTCAGCTAAGGAGGAAGTGGAGCAGATGATTGTGGTGTCTCCGTCGGCAACGCCGACTCATGATTGGATGGACATGTGGAATGTTTTAAATGCAAATGTGACCATATTACATAAGAGATTGGACAAAGCAGAGTCCATGGAAAAAGCAGGGAGTCAATCCACGGCTTCGGCTGGGTCACCGGGCCCTTCTGGGTCTCTAAAACATCCCCTATCCCAAATAGCAGACACTGATACCGACACTGATTCTGACCCAGTTTCGACTACAATGAGGCGAGGTTACACCCAAGGGTGGCCAAAAGTATTCATTATATGATTGTTGCGATAAAAGATGTTTTGCATATCACAGATGACAACGCGGTCCCTGACACGAGGGTGCGCATGTATAAGGAAAAGAAACCTGAGGTAACCTTTCCCCCATCCCATGAGCTTAACGAGTTATTTGAAAAAGCGTGGGAAACTCCAGATAAAAAAACTGCAGATTCCCAAGAGGATTCTTATGGCGTATCCTTTCCCTGCACAGGACAGGGTACGTTGGGAATCCTCACCCAGGGTGGACAAGGCTTTAAAACGCCTGTCCAAGAAAGTGGCGCTACCGTCTCCGGACACGGCAGCCCTCAAGGATCCTGCTGATCGCAGACAGGAAACTACTTTAAAGTCTATTTATGCGCATACAGGTGCTTTGCTCAGACCGGCAATAGCATCGGCATGGGTGTGTAGTGCAGTTGCAGCTTGGACAGATACCTTGTCAGCTGAACTTGATACCTTAGATAGGGATACCATTTTATTCACCTTAGGCCACATTAAAGAAGCAGTCTTATATATGAGGGACGCTCAAAGAGACGTTGGGCTGCTGGGTTCGAGAGCCAACGCCATGGCGATTTCTGCTAGGCGAGCCCTGTGGACCCGCCAATGGACAGGTGATGCCGACTCAAAGAAGCATATGGAGGTTTTCCCATACAAAGATGAAGTTTTATTTGGGGAAGGTCTCGCAGACCTGGTTGCCACAGCTACCGCGGGTTAATCTACCTTTTTGCCTTATGTTCCCCTGCAGCAAAAGAAAACTCCACAATCTCAGATGCAGTCCTTTCGGTCGCAAAAGTCCAGAAGAGGTCGGGGCTCATCTTTCCTCGCCAGAGGTAAGGGTAGAGGAAAGAGAGCACCTGCTCCAGCTAGTTCCTAGGAGCAGAAGTCCTCCCCGGCTTCTACTAAATCCACCGCATGACGCTGGGGCTCCGCTGAGGGAGTCCGCACCGGTGGGGGCACGTCTTCGACTCTTCAGCCACGTCTGGGTTCTGTCAGACGTGGATCCTTGGGCAATGGATATTGTATCCCAAGGCTACAAACTGGACTTCGAAGAGGTGGCCCCTCGCCGATTTTTCAAGTCGGCCTTGCCAGCTTCTTCCCCAGAGAGGGAAGTAGTATTCGCTGCAATTCAAAAGCTGTATCAACAGCAAGTGATTGTCAAGGTTCCCCTAGTCCAACAGGGGAAAGGGTACTATTCGACCCTGTTCGTGGTCCCGAAGCTGGATGGTTCGGTCAGACCCATTTTAAATCTAAAATCCCTAAACCTGTACTTGAGAAAGTTCAAATTCAAGATCGAATCACTCCGGGCTGTGATCTCCAGTCTGGAAGGGGGGGATTTTATGGTGTCACTCGACATAAAGGATGCATACCTTCATGTCCCCATATATCCTCCTCATCAGGCGTATCTGAGATTCGCTGTACGGGTCTGTCATTACCTGTTTCAGATGTTGCCGTTTGGGCTTTCCACGGCCCCGCGGATTTTCACCAAGGTGATGGCGGAGATGATGGTGCTCCTGCGCAGGCAGGGAGTCACAATTATCCCATACTTGGAAGATCTCCTGATAAAAGCAAGTTCGAGAGATCAATTGCAGAAGAGCGTGTCGCTCTCCCTGAGAGTGCTACAACAACACGGTTGGATTCTCAATCTGCCAAAGTCACAATTGATTCCAACGACTCGACTATCATTCCTAGGCATGATTCTGGACACGGAACAGAAGAGGGTTTTTCTCCTGATAGAAAAAGCCCAGGACCTCCAGAACATGGTCAGAGACTTGTTAAAACCAAAAAGAGTGTCTGTTCATCAATGCACTCGAGTTCTGGGGAAAATGATGGCGGCCTACGAGGCCATCCCCTTCGGCAGGTTTCATGCAAGGACGTTTCAGTGGGACCTCCTGGACAAGTGGTCAGGGTCCCATCTACTAATACATCAGAAGATAAGCCTGTCCCCCCAGGCCAGGGTGTCTCTCCTGTGGTGACTGCAAAGTGCTCACCTTCTAGAGGGTCGCAGGTTCAGCATTCAAGACTGGGTTCTGGTGACCACAGACGCGAGCCTCCAAGGATTGGGAGCAATCACACAAGGAAGAAGTTTTCAGGGCCTATGGTCAAGCCAGGAGGCTTGTCTACACATCAATGTACTGGAACTGAGGGCCATATACAACGGCCTACGACAAGCGGAGAATCTTCTTCGCGACCTACCGGTTCTGATTCAATCAGACAACGTCACAGCCGTGGCTCATGTAAACCGCCAAGGCGGGACAAGGAGCAGAGTGGCAATGGCGGAAGCATCCAGGATTCTTCGCTGGGCGGAAAATCATGTAAGCGCTCTGTCAGCGGTCTTCATTCCGGGAGTGGACAACTGGGAAGCAGACTTCCTCAGCAGACACGATCTCCATCCAGGAGAGTGGGGACTTCATCAAGACATTTGTACAGAGATAACAAGTCTTTGGGGAGTTCCTCACATAGATATGATGGCGTCACGCCTCAACAAGAAGCTTCGGAGGTATTGTGCCAGGTCAAGGGACCCTCAGGCAGTAGCGGTGGACGCCCTGGTGACACCGTGGGTGTTTCAGTCAGTCTATGTGTTCCCCCCTCTTCCTCTCATCTCAAAAATATTGAGAATCATAAGACAAAAAAGAGTGAAAACAATCCTCATTGTTCCAGATTGGCCTCGAAGGGCCTGGTATTCAGATCTTCAGGAGATGCCCACAGAAGATCCATGGCCTCTTCCTCTCAGGGAGTACCTGTTACAACAGGGGCCCTGCATGTACCAAGACTTACCGCGGTTACGTTTGACGGCATGGCAGTGAACACCGAATCCTAGCTGGGAAAGGTATTCCGGAGGAAGTCATCCCTACTCTGATAAAGGCTAGGAAGGAGGTGACGGCAAAACATTATCACCGTATCTGGAGGAAATATGTTTCTTGGTGTGAAGCCAAGAATGCTCCTACGGAAGATTTCCATCTGGGCCGTTTTCTCCACTTTCTACAAACAGGAGTGGATATGGGCCTAAAATTAGGCTCCATTAAGGTACAGATTTCGGCCCTATCAATATTCTTTCAGAAGGAATTGGCTTCTCTCCCAGATGTCCAGACTTTTGTAAAGGGAGTGCTGCACATCCAGCCTCCTTTTGTGCCCCCAGTGGCACCTTGGGACCTTAACGTGGTGTTACGATTCCTGAAGTCTCACTGGTTTGAACCTCTTCAAACGATTGAATTGAAATTTCTCACTTGGAAGGTGGTCATGTTGTTGGCCTTGGCATCTGCAAGGCGGGTGTCCGAATTGGCGGCCTTGTCTCACAAGAGCCCCTATTTGACCTTCCATGTGGACAGAGCAGAGTTGAGGACTAGTCCTCAATTTTTGCCTAAGGTGTTTTCTTCTTTTCATATGAACCAACCTATTGTGGTGCCTGTGGTTACGGGTGACTTGGAGGATTCCAAGTCCCTGGATGTAGTCAGGGCCTTAAAAATCTATGTAGCCAGGATGGCTCGGGTTAGGAAAACAGAAGCACTGTTTGTCCTGTATGCAGCCAACAAAGTTGGCGCTCCTGCTTCGGAGCAGACTATTGCTCGCTGGATCTGTAACACGATTCAGCAGGCTCATTCTACGGCAGGATTGCCGTTAACAAATTCGGTAAAGGCCCATTCCACTAGGAAGGTGGCCTCTTCTTGGGCGGCTGCCCGAGGCGTCTCGGCTTTACAGCTTTGCCGAGCAGCTACCTGGTCAGGTTCAAACACTTTTGCAAAGTTCTATAAGTTTGATACCCTGGCTGATGAGGACCTTGCGTTTGCTCAGTCGGTGCTGCAGAGTCGTCCGCACTCTCCAGTCCGGTCTGGAGCTTTGGTATAAACCCCATGGTCCTTACGGAGTCCCCATCATCTTTTAGGACGTATGAGAAAATAAGATTTTAAACCTACCGGTAAATCTTTTTCTCCTAGTCCGTAGAGGATGCTGGGCGCCCGTCCCAGTGCGGACAAAATCTGCAAGGCTTGTATATAGTTGTTGCTTACATAAGGGTTATGTAACAGTTGAGATCAGTCTTTAGCTGATACTGTTTTGTTCATACTGTTAACTGGTTGCGTATGTTCCAGGTTATACGGTGTGGATGGTGTGGGCTGGTATGAATCTTGCCCTTAGATTAACAAAATCCTTTCCTCGTATTGTCCATCTCCTCTGGGCACAGTTTCTCTAACTGAGGTCAGAAGGAGGGGCATAGAGGGAGGAGCCAGTGCACACCCATTCTAAAGTCCTTTATAGTGCCCATGTCTCCTACGGAGCCCGTCTATACCCCATGGTCCTTACGGAGTCCCCAGCATCCTCTACGGACTAGGAGAAAAAGATTTACCGGTAGGTTTAAAATCTTATTTTTTGCACTTGGGCCCACCACTCACAAATTCCGCCACTGCTAATCTGTGTACATGTTTTACAGCACCTAGAATAAGACAAGATACCAAGAATAGCATTGAACATATAGAGAAAAACAAGATGTTTGAATTTAGTTTCAGTAGGAGGTGCACACGACAATACAATCTACCGCTGCAATTCTGCTGTTGGGGACCCGGCTCTTCCACTTTCTTCTATCTCTCAGTCATGGGCAAACAGCCGATGATATTAAGATGGCCACCAGCACTAGCTGACCATATGGAATTGGATGTCTTTGAATGCACTGCTGACACTCACAGATGCTTTATGTGTATTTCATTTTTTTTTCTGTAAACGAGATGCAATGTGTATATTTCAAGCAAATTGTACCAGCGCCGTACCTAGGAGTGTGAGGTAGGGATGGTCATCAACCATCGATTACAAATCATTGATGGTGTATGGCCAATTATGAAAACTTTGCTAACAATGGGGGAGAGCCAGATGGTTTTCTGCCATCGATGGTAAAGAACCACCCGATGGTTGTTATGTTTCTAAAAAGTGACGGGACACAGAACAAAGCACTACCCCTGATAGCAGCGAAGCTCCCCCCCATTTCCCCGGTGTTCATGGACCAGTCAGTGAAAGAACAGGGATGACCATCATAGTTTTTTTGCTGGTCACTTGCCTTTTCACCATCGATGGTACCACACACCAATGTCCATCCCTAGAGTGAGGGTCGTACCCAGAGCCATAACTAGATATTTTGGTGCCCTGTGCCAGAAAGAGACTTGGTGCCCCCTCCCCCATATTCAAAATAGGGATAAAGGGGTGTGACTTTGTGGGAGCATGGAAACAGAATAGTACCACATTAAACTTCATAGTAGTGTCCATTATTCACATTACACTGCACAGTACAGCCCAATACACATGTCACACCTGACCACACAGTTGTGTCCATTATTTACATTATACCACATACCAGACAACAGAGCCCCTAGATTCATTGCTCAACAGTAAAGCCCCTCTTCCTCATTCCTCCTCAATATCATTCCTCCTCAACATTCCTCCTCCTCATTCATCGGCAGAGAAGGCGCCGGGCACACCACTACTATTATACATTGCAGCAGGCAGTACACAGCAGCTGGAGGCAGCGCATACATAGGGAACTGAGGGTGTATGCGACCGGTGCACCCAGAGGGTAGTTACGCTGTGTGCCGAGCACCGTCCTCCCTAGTTACGGTCCTCGTAAAAAGCATGGGTATAAGCAGGGCTGGACTAAGTTTTGAAGGTGCCTGGGTACTTAAGACAGGGTGGCCTAGGGGGAGGGGTTGCATATTAGATTGTGTATACCTTCCAACATGACCCATTTCAGGAGGGACAAAATACTCTGTTCCTGGACTTCACTCCTAAACAATGATAATTGATAGGAAAGGTAATTCAACACAGATGATGGCCATCATAAATTAAGAGGGAAGACCAGCTAAAGAGCATTTGTCCCTTCTAGAATGGGTCACGTTGAAAGGTATAGATTGTGTATAATACATTTAAACCTGTGGTGTATATTAGATTGAAACTAATAGTTTAATAATGCCTGGGTAATTTTTATAGCTCCACCTAATTGAGAGACAACTATTTGATAAAGTTTTCTTGTAGTGAAACAGAGACAGCTTAACCACTTAACTTACGATTTATTTCCCCAAAAACCGCTCCGAAATTGTCAGGTTTTTTATGAGTAAATTAGGTGAAGAACATGAATTTAACTCATCCAAAATGATTTTAGTTAAAAAATAAGAAAATGTGTTTTTTTTTAACCAAACATCAAAACATCGATCAGGAACATCACGACCATCAGAACAACGCGACTTTAGTTTTTAGATCCCGGACAGCTGGCAGGTACACAGGGGAGGTCTGGGGATGGCTTGGGGGGGGGGGGTTGATTTACCCTTACCAGTGGCTGCTATTGCCTGCCATGCTGACCGATCAGCAGTGATCGGCGGCACGGCAGACACAGGGGGAGGGTGCAGGGAGGCAAAGGGAGCTTCCGGTCCCTCTGACAGCAGCAGTGGAGGGAAGTTTATCTTCCCTGCCACTGCTAACACAGTTTATCTGACTGGTCGCATCTGATGCGACCATGCCAGGCAAGTGGTTAAACAACCTTAAAATACACAGAGAAAAATAAACTTTATAATTTATCTTGTCATATGGAAAAATATTAGTAGCCTCTGTACTATTTACACACTGGGACAGGACTTGGGGGGGATTGTTTGATTGTCTCTCTCTAGACCTGAATGCTCTCATCACATAACAGGTAACACAGGACCCAGACACCCAGGCAGGGAGGAGGAAAAGCTGGGATCCCTGAGTCACTTGCAGATCTGCCTCCCCCTTATCTCTCCTCTGGTTGGGAAGCTCCATCGGTAGTTTATGCAACCTGATACTCCAGCGTATCTGCCGGCACTGCATACTGTCCTGCTTGCAATCTGGCTGCCTGGTTCTGCTGCTGCACAAGAGGGAGAACTAGTGATGTCAGTGTGCTTCGGCTAGGGGGACCCCTGACAGAGGGGGGCCCAGGGTAAAGTATCCTCTTCTCCCCCCCTTGATCTGGCTATGGGTGTTAGTGTGTGACTTATGAGTGGTGTAAAGATCTGGCCGCATATCCTGACAGTGCAGAGCACACAGATGTACAGGTGAGAACAGCTCATCATATGGACAGAAACAATATTTTTATCTGCATTTTTTTTGCTGTGCACAATAGACCTACCGTATTTTATGACCAACTCTGCGAAAGTCCCTTCACAACTACACACTTGCTTTGGGTTCATTTTCTATCTCAATTTTGCATAAGTTAATGAAAAAAAATGAAATCTGTACAGAGGCAAGGGGGACCAAGATTTGATATCCATGGATTACAGTAGAAATGTGAAATAAGTGGCAGATTGATCCACAGGTTAGCATTAGCTCTTAAGTAGCTGTTAATAACAATACCCTGTACAGCTCAAAGGGGGGATTTGCCTTGTTTGAAATTGGTCCTTTTAAATAATCTTATTGTAAAAAAGCTTTTTTTCTGCTTTGCAGTTTGTTGGCTCCAGAAGGGAAAATTGCACATTTTTGCCTAGATTATCAGACATTAAGTAGCAAGACTGAAAGCAAGCATTTATTCAGTATCAAACCATATATTTTCTCATCCAGCAGCAGCAATCACTGTCAGACATCTTTTAAAAGGGCGTAAGAATCAATAATTATTTGTTATTGTTTATATGTTATTAAATAAACATTCAGGGAAACTGTAAAGCTAGGTACACACTAGGCAATGTGTACCCAGCACGATATCAGCAGCTACGGAACCGGTGGGGGTGCTGGCTTTGGGAAGTGCATACACACTTGCTGATGCTGGCAGCGATGGACCAAAGGCGGGGTGGGGGGGGGGACTTGACGGCGATGTCGCATGTCAGACCTGCATGCAGTCCAACAGAGGATGTCGCTAACGATGTTTGGGAACGATTTCAAACAATATGTTGTTTCGAAGCGTCAGAGTCATCTATAACACTTAAAATATCGTCTAGTGTGTAGGAACCTTTAAGCTCAACACAGTAAAAGCAGCCATTGTGTGTGATTAGTGAGCTTTCATGACACTTTAGATTCAGCATAGGATGCTGTTCTAAATGCCCGCACAGATTCCTGATTATGGGTAATGTGCGCAGGACCTGTTCTGCGCATATGCAGAATGGGTCCTGAGTTATTGTACCTAATCCACCTTCTGCATCTGCCTGTTTGACAACCAGAGGCTTTGGGGAAGGGGGGTGCTGGGGCGAGGACGTACAGCATTTCCAGAAGGGCCGATGGGCTGGTGGGGGGACTTAGCCACAGCCCCCCCGAGTCTTAGCCTTAGCCACCACCCCTGGTGTCTTAGCCCTAGCCGCCATCCCAGGCTGGTTATGATTAGCGTAGAGGGCAGGGGAGGGATACCATAATTACCCCGTCCCCTGTCAGCATTCTAATTGTCAGGATGCCGGTGTGTGTCATGTGAGCGCCGTGTACCGTATCACACCCCTCCTAATAATAGCCCTTTATCTCAATTTTTACAAGCAAATTTATTCAATAAACTTAGCATTTTAAGTTATCAAAATGCATAAACTAGTATATTATTATAAATTATTATTCTTTTATTATTATTTATTAAACTGTTGCAGATTCATTTCACAACATCTGGGAGTATAAAATGTACTTCTTAAACATATGTATATAGATTAATAATCTGTATGTAAATGATGAATCTTTGTCCTAAGCAAGTTTGAATCCTTTCAAAACAGTGTTTGTTTGAATATACTTCAATTATAACACAGATGTAATATCAATATCTTTAGACCCTCATTAATTTTTCAGAGAAGTGATTAGCATTTTAAGGCAAACAAGGTGTACATTGTTAGTAGGACACGACCCCGCTGTCATTGAATTATATTCATGATTAATGATCGTTAGTACTGTGGTGCTAAAAGTTTGAGTGATTATGAATAGATTATTAGCCAGATAACGAAAAAATGAATCAAGGAGATGGGAATCACAGCTGGTGCTTAAAAGATAATTTTTGATAGATTATCATCCTAGAATAAAAGCTTTCAATTTGGCTAAAACAAATTCAAACATTTGAAATACAACCCTAAAAATAGGCGAACAATTAAACTGTAACACCAAAATCTGTTTATATCAAGGCTAAACTGATTTCTAAGTATGAAAATAATCAGGTATTGTATTTTTAATTTGATTTCCCTAGGGTGCCATCTTGAAATAATTCACATTCGGCAAACCCAATCTTCTCTGGTCTTTATTTCGGCATGACAGTGATGAGAATGGGGAATTAGCATCTTTTTGGAGGCAGAAAAAAAAATCAGCTGTGATAGAGTGCTTTCCTTTGATAAGTGCGGTGATACATGCAATGTGGAATGCAGACAAGACTCTGTTTGACAGGCGGATTGTAAACTGACTGTCACAAGATGTCAAGATGTGCACACCAAAAGCCACAGCTTTCCCACCACTATGCTAAAGACACTAACAAACCTCACGGAACAAAGCCCCAATAATCTAATCCAGACATCAAATATATTCTAATTCAAAAGTGGCATGTTAGTACTTAAAACATTATTTTAGTTTTATTTAGCAGAAAGCATTATGGGCCCAGTATGTTGCAAGAACATTTGCAACATTGGCAGGAAATATATGTATTAAACAAAGGGGTTGATTCAATCAGGAGCAATGTTCACAATGCCAGTGACGCAGTGTGCACAGCAGCCGTGCTTACAGTAGTCCCTAAATTGCTAGTTATTAGTACGCACTCACTAAAATGTGCAATATAGGGGCGATTAAGGGTGTCGTTGCTGGTGTCCTAATACCTTCACAATGACACATTGCAGACATCTGCCGCAAATTGCCCCTGTTTGAATTGAACCCAAATTGTGAAAACAAGTACCCTAGATGATCTCAGAGTTTATCAACCGTTAGTACATACTGTACTACAACAGGACTGTGTTACTACTGATTCTACAGGGCCGTACACACCGGGAGATTTCACCCAGAGATGTGTGCTGATCGATCTAGCACAGAACTCTCAGCACACATCTCTACCCCGCTAAGCACACAGTGCGATGTGTGCTGAGCGAGGTGGGGGGGGACAGGAGGTGGGTGAAATGAGCGATCTAACTAGATTTGGGCCAATCTAGTACCGGCGATAGTGACGCTTGGGGTCGCGCATTGCTAACGCTACGGTGCATACACATGGAGAGATCTGTGCTTAATTTCTAGGCAATCTAGTCAGATTGTTTAGAAATTCAGGGGGTCATTCTGACCCGATCGCACGCTGCAGTTTATCGCAGCCGGTGCAGTTTATCGCAGCAGTGCGCCGGTGCATGCCAGACGGCCGAAGGCCGTCATTGCCTAGCGATAGCCTCTGCCTGATTGACAGGCAGAGGCGGTCGATGGGCGAGAGGTGGCTGGATGGCGACGTCAAGCCGCCATTTAGGGGGCACGGTCCAGCCAACGCAGGCATGGCCAGACCATTGGGGGGCGGGCCGCGGCAGCTGCGTGACATCACATGCAACCGCTGCGACCCGGGCAGCGAAGAGGTTCTCCCGGCCAGCCGCAGGAGCTGGAGTTACTCCTCAAATGCAAAAGCATCGCCGCTGTGCGATGCTTTTGCATTTCTGCGGGGGGGGGGGGAGGCGGAACTGACATGCTGGACGTCCCTCCACATGTCTGAGTGCCTGATTGTAGCTGTGCTAAATTTAGACAACTAGAACAAAATACACACTGATTCTAATCATAACATGGGGAGCATCCAGGCATCCCCTATCGTTTAGGATATTTTTTTTAACTTTTATTTTTATTGCAGGCTTGCTGCTACTGTCAGCCCTCCCGGTGCTGCTGCTATGTGGTGGACTGGGCTAGGGATGGCATTGGTGTGGTTATCATCAATGGCAATATAGCAAGTGGCAATTAATGGTTGCCAGCTATGCAATGGAGGACTATCGATGGTTTCACCAACTGATGGTCATCCCTATTCTTTGGCTGACTGGCCTGTTGTCTTTTCTGGCAAGGGCGTAGCTACCATAGGTGCAGGGGATGCGGCTGCTATGGGGCCCGAGTCATCTCTGGAGCCCGAGCCTTCCCCTGCACCCAGCTACTGAGCCCCGGCGCTGGCATCTTTTTACATTACAAGAAGTGTGTTGCTGTACTGCAGCCACACCTGCTTACCTGGCCGGTTCCGCCTCCCCTGGGTACTAACTAATGCTGGGAGGACCACGGCCACGCCTCCTCCCAGCGTCTGTGAGGAGACAGTGGATGGAGCCTGCTGGCCAGGAAAGCAGGTGTGGTGGCAGTGCAGCAGCACACTGGGGCCACAATGGTGAGTGCTGATGATAGGCCGCTGGGGATCGTTAAGTAGTTGGGGGTGGGGGGGGATTGGAGGAGTATCTTTGAGCAATCTATAGGGGGCGCATCCGTGTGGGGGGGGGTGCATGGAATTATGCTATGGGGCCCCAAATGAGATAGTTACGCCCCTGTTTTCTGGCATAAACCTGACGCGTACATTACTGTTGCTGAGCTGGACTAATCTTGAAATGCATCTACCAGAGCGCGCCCACAGAACTGCGGATGTTTTTGGATGCATGTTAGGTGTACTTTTTATTTCTTTTAACAAAAATGCAACAAAAAAAAAGGTGAATATAAGACTAAATGTATTTTACTTTCCGACCACATACATATTAGATCTGCATAAACAGAGCAAACAAGTAGCGGAATACGTATTGACGTATCATTTTGAGGTGGCACTGATTGTGTAAAAGTGATTTACAATTACAATACACCCATATGTTTGGCTTATTTTCTTGATTTACTTTAACTATGTTACATTTTGAAATTATTTTATTACATTAAGCTATCAAACATGGAATAACTAGTGTTCCAACAATCTGTGTTAGCCACCGACAGGAAGGTTTGGACCTAATTCAGATATGGTTGTTCTTGCTGCTGCTGCTGTTGTTGCTGTCTTTTGCCGTGTGCAATGGGGATTATATGCTAATATGGACAGCAGGTGACCTGAGCATAGGGACGCTCACTGATGTGGCATCATTTCCGTCTGACAGTGTATGATTGCTGGAACATCTGTACCATCATCGCAAACCGGGTCATGTCACAGATTCTAAGTGCCTCTGAAGACGCACAGGCTGAGCAGTTCTCCAGGGACGCAGGGGGCTCTCCAGTAGCAAGTAAGATCGTAACTGCTAATTTATGCACGCCCAAAAAATGCAGTATGAACGGCCATGACACGTCTGCACTTACCCGACCACTCCCAGTTCCCACTCCCCAAAAGCTGTCTCCCTGTCACTCAATTTGCTACTAATCCCTTGTTGCGACCGCAATTGCAAGCCTCCTGACTCCTGGCCAACATTGCTCCGTGACTATATTATACAGCCATTTGCAATCTGTCTGGACCATTTTGCAATAGACATCACCTTGTGTATTAATGCAAATTCTCATTATAGATTGTAAGCTTGCGAGCAGGACCTTCCTACCTCTATGGGATATATTCAATTGCAGTCAAAAGCTGACGTCTGTCGGAAAGACGGCAGTTTTCGACTTTTTTAGGTCTGAAGGGGTTCCGACCTATTCAATAAACCCCAGAATTTTCCGGCAAGACGGAAATTCCGACTTATCGGAAAGCACGGGGATCGGTGGAATAGTCGCCGATCCGCGTGCTTCTGTCAGAAACGGGGCCAAATCCGAATGATTTTGGCCCCGTTTCCGACAATCTCAATCCGACTTTTAAAAAAGTCGGATTGACACTGTCCTGACTGAGCTGAGAGGGGGAGACGGGGGAGAGCAGGAGCCCAGCTGCTAAAGCAGCGTAGCAGAAGATTGGGCACCGCCGCCCCTCACGGCAGCATCCACCTGGCTCCAGCAAGTGGGATCTCGCTTGCTGGAGCCGGGTGGATGCTGCCGTGAGCGTCGGCAGTGCCCCATCCTCCCGCTACGCTGCTGTAGCAGCTAGGTTCCTGCTCCCTGCTACGCTGCTGTAGCCGCTGGGTTCCTGCTCTCCCCGCTGTTCTCCCCCGTCTCCCGCTGCTCTCCCCCGTCTCCTCCACTCAGCTCCCTCATCTCCTCAATCTGACTTTTTTTAAAGTCGGATTGAGATTGTTCCATTGAATACATGTCGGAATGGATCCGACTTAGGGCCTAATTCAGACCTGATCGTAGCCCTGCAAAATTTTGCACAGCTATGAACAGTTACTCAGACATGCGGGGGGAAGCCCAGCCCAGGGCTAGTCCGCCCCGTATGTCAGGCCCTATTCCCCCCCCCCCTCACAAGTACAAAAGCATTGCATGGCAGTGATGCTTTTGTACTTGACGAGTAGCTCCCTACCTGCGCAGCTCCTATACGCTGGCAGGGAGCTACTCGTCACTGTCTGGGTCGCAGCGCCTGAATGTGATATCACGCAGCAGCTGACCCCCGCATGGTCCGGGCACGCCTGCGTTGCCCAGACCGCGCCCCTAAAATGGAAGCCAAGTGCCGCCGGCCCACCTCCTCAAGCCCAGCGAACGCAGAGGTGATCGCTGGGCTGAGATAGTCATCAGCTGTTTGGCATGCAGCGGCGCACTGCGGTGCCGGTGCATACGCAGTTCAGACCTGATCGGCTGCTGTGCGAAAATGGTGATCAGGTCTGAATTAGGCCCATGAATTGAATATACCCGTATGTCTGTTTGTTATTACCCGGTTTGCTCTATCACTATTTGTAAAGCGCAAGGGATATGCTGCGCAATATAAAAAAAACTTTAATAAATAATAAAATAAATAATAAATAGACCCCTCAATCTGGTGAGGTTTGACCATTTTGAACCTGTTGACTGGACCTAATTCAAGTTAAGCAAAATAAGCAAGTAACTTTGTGTATGGAACAAACCATCTTGCCATGCAAGGGGAGCAAATAAATTGATAATTTTTCTGTGCAGAGTAAATACTGGCTGCTTTTGCATGTTGCCCACAAATGTTAGACAGCTTTTTTTTTTTTACACAGCAATTTAGACTTTAGTTTGAACACCCTCCACAAAAATCGAACTATCTCTGCACATGTTACATGTGCCCCACCTGCAGAGGACATGGTTTTGCCCAGTTGATTGCTTTTTTGCTTTACTTACAAACATGAATCAGGCCCACACATCACTAACTTTATATTTGGACCAATTCTTTTAAAATTTAAGATACATTCTGAGACTGAATATAAAATGACAACCAGAAGTCGAATGTGATCATGACAAACTTTGAACAACCTCAAATCTGCTTAATCAGGCTCAAACTTTCAAACTAACAACAGTTGGAATATTTCTCCTAAATTTGCATAAATTTGACAAACTAGTTTGAGAACCATTTTCAGAACGGTTTGAGTATTTCTAGTGTGTAGTACATTTCTTATTGAAATTTTTTTAGTGAACTTGTCTTTGGTGGCATGTTGGCTAGAAACTAATTGTGGGTACACAGTGGGTGAGCAAATGGAGAATATATCGGTAGAGGGTCGGTGGGTGTGTACACCTGATATGCCTGTGATCTAAGTTGTTCATAGACATATTGCATCCAGGGACGTCTTTTTATATGGGCTCAATGGGCAGTTGCCCAAGGGCCCCAGGAGTATAAGGGGCCCTAGGCTGATAGCTGAGGGTCCCCATTTTCCAAGGATACCAGATTTAGAAAATCGGCCCTGGGGAACCGGAGATTTCTGACTTCAAAGCAGTGGTCCCCATCCGAACCTGTCAATCGCCTTTCACAGCCAGATATCTCGGGTTCTGTCTGACTTAGAGTTTTTCTGAGGGTATTCTCCAAAAGCTGGAACTCTCCCTGTTTGGTGGACACTGGCAGTCTGTCTCTACTATGCCCAGAATCAGAGATATCAGCCTTCCAGCATCTGGTCCCTGTTCCAGCTCCACACGCCTGGTATGCAGTTTTATATTTTCATCGGTGAATTGATCTGGCTCCTGAACTTTGATCCCCAAGTCCCCAGTACCTCCTGAAAGGTGGGACTCTCTAGTTCTAGTTGTATATCAGTGAAAGCTAAGAAATCTATTTCCAAGAACTGGAGATATTGCAGTCAAGCAAGCTGCCCTTCCACCAGAAAATGATGAATATTAAGCCCACTCCACTATCCATCCCTCAACTGCGTATAAAACACCCCCTTCCACCCTGGAAGTCATGTACCGGGGGACCTCTTCATTCAGACCAATGCCCCCCTCTACAGTTTAGTGTTCTCCCTCCCACTTCATCTCCCACCATATGTGCAGTAAAGGAGTATTTAGGAGAATTTACTGCTCCAGCTCCTACATGCTGAACGGAAGATAGAACACCCCCTACGGGACATCAAAGCTGCTGCTGATAGTACTAGAGATGAGCGGGTTCGGTTTCTCTGAATCCGAACCCGCCAGAACTTCATGTTTTTTTTCACGGGTCCGAGCGACTCGGATCTTCCCGCCTTGCTCGGTTAACCCGAGCGCGCCCGAACGTCATCATGACGCTGTCGGATTCTCGCGAGGCTCGGATTCTATCGCGAGACTCGGATTCTATATAAGGAGCCGCGCGTCGCCGCCATTTTCACACGTGCATTGAGATTGATAGGGAGAGGACGTGGCTGGCGTCCTCTCCATTTAGATTATAAGAGACTGAGAGAGATTTACTGGAGCTGACTAGGAGGAGTACTGTTACTGTAGAAGTGTAGAGACTGAGTGGAGAGAGTTTACTAGTGAGGACAGTGCAGTTTACTTTATAATCCGTTCTCTGCCTGAAAAAAGCGATACACAGCACACAGTGACTCAGTCACATACCATATCTGTGTGCACTGCTCAGGCTCAGGCCAGTGTGCTGCATCATCTATTATCTATATATAATATTATATATATATCTGTCTGACTGCTCAGCTCACACAGCTTATAATTGTGGGGGAGACTGGGGAGCACTACTGCAGTGCCAGTTATAGGTTATAGCAGGAGCCAGGAGTACATAATATATTATATAGTGAGTGACCACCAGACACACAGTGCAGTTTATTTAATATATCCGTTCTCTGCCTGAAAAAAGCGATACACACAGTGACTCAGTCAGTCACATACCATATCTGTGTGCACTGCTCAGGCTCAGGCCAGTGTGCTGCATCATCTATTATCTATATATAATATTATATATATCTGTCTGACTGCTCAGCTCACACAGCTTATAATTGTGGGGGAGACTGGGGAGCACTACTGCAGTGCCAGTTATAGGTTATAGCAGGAGCCAGGAGTACATAATATATTATATAGTGAGTGACCACCAGACACACAGTGCAGTTTATTTAATATATCCGTTCTCTGCCTGAAAAAAGCGATACACACAGTGACTCAGTCAGTCACATACCATATCTGTGTGCACTGCTCAGGCTCAGGCCAGTGTGTTGCATCATCTATTATCTATATATAATATTATATATATCTGTCTGACTGCTCAGCTCACACAGCTTATAATTGTGGGGGAGACTGGGGAGCACTACTGCAGTGCCAGTTATAGGTTATAGCAGGAGCCAGGAGTACATAATATATTATATAGTGAGTGACCACCAGACACACAGTGCAGTTTATTTAATATATCCGTTCTCTGCCTGAAAAAAGCGATACACACAGTGACTCAGTCAGTCACATACCATATCTGTGTGCACTGCTCAGGCTCAGGCCAGTGTGCTGCATCATCTATTATCTATATATAATATTATATATATCTGTCTGACTGCTCAGCTCACACAGCTTATAATTGTGGGGGAGACTGGGGAGCACTACTGCAGTGCCAGTTATAGGTTATAGCAGGAGCCAGGAGTACATAATATATTATATAGTGAGTGACCACCAGACACACAGTGCAGTTTATTTAATATATCCGTTCTCTGCCTGAAAAAAGCGATACACACAGTGACTCAGTCAGTCACATACAAAATCTGTGTGCACTGCTCAGGCTCAGGCCAGTGTGCTGCATCATCTATATATATTATATATCTGTCTGACTGCTCAGCTCACACAGCTTATAATTGTGGGGGAGACTGGGGAGCACTACTGCAGTGCCAGTTATAGGTTATAGCAGGAGCCAGGAGTACATATTATATTAAAATTAAACAGTGCACACTTTTGCTGCAGGAGTGCCACTGCCAGTGTGACTGACCAGTGACCTGACCACACTGACCACCAGTATAGTTAGTAGTATACTTATATTGTGATTGCCTGAAAAAGTTAAACACTCGTCGTGTGACTTCACTTGTGTGTTTTTTTTTTTTTTATTCTATAAAAATAAAACTCATTCTGCTGACAGACAGTGTCCAGCAGGTCCGTCATTATATAATATATAATATATACCTGTCCGGCTGCAGTAGTGATATATATATATTTTTTATATCATTTATCATCCAGTCGCAGCAGACACAGTACGGTAGTTCACGGCTGTGGCTACCTCTGTGTCTCTGCACTCGGCAGGCAGTCCGTCCATAATTGTAATACCACCTAACCGTGGATTTTTTTCATTCTTCTTTATACATACATAGTTACATAGACATCTTCTCTTTATCAACCAGTCTATATTAGCTGCAGACACAGTACAGTATGGTAGTTCACGGCTGTGGCTACCTCTGTGTCTGCACTCTGCAGGCAGTCCGTCCATAATTGTATACCACCTAACCGTGTTTTTTTTTCATTCTTCTTTATGCATACATAGTTACATAGACATCTTCTCTTTATCAACCAGTCTATATTAGCTGCAGACACAGTACAGTACGGTAGTTCACGGCTGTGGCTACCTCTGTGTCTGCACTCGGCAGGCAGTCCGTCCATAATTGTATACCACCTAACCGTGGTTTTTTTTCATTCTTCTTTATACATACATAGTTACATAGACATCTTCTCTTTATCAACCAGTCTATATTAGCTGCAGACACAGTACAGTACGGTAGTTCACGGCTGTGGCTACCTCTGTGTCTGCACTCGGCAGGCAGTCCGTCCATAATTGTATACCACCTAACCGTGGATTTTTTTCAGTCTTCTTTATACATACATAGTTACATAGACATCTTCTCTTTATCAACCAGTCTATATTAGCTGCAGACACAGTACAGTACGGTAGTTCACGGCTGTGGCTACCTCTGTGTCTGCAGTCGGCAGGCAGTCCATAATTGTATACTAGTATCCATCTCCATTGTTTACCTGAGGTGCCTTTTAGTTGTGCCTATTAAAATATGGAGAACAAAAATGTTGAGGTTCCAAAATTAGGGAAAGATCAAGATCCACTTCCACCTCGTGCTGAAGCTGCTGCCACTAGTCATGGCCGAGACGATGAAATGCCAGCAACGTCGTCTGCCAAGGCCGATGCCCAATGTCATAGTACAGAGCATGTCAAATCCAAAACACCAAATATCAGAAAAAAAAGGACTCCAAAACCTAAAATAAAATTGTCGGAGGAGAAGCGTAAACTTGCCAATATGCCATTTACCACACGGAGTGGCAAATAACGGCTGAGGCCCTGGCCTATGTTCATGGCTAGTGGTTCAGCTTCACATGAGGATGGAAGCACTCAGCCTCTCGCTAGAAAAATGAAAAGACTAAAGCTGGCAAAAGCAGCACAGCAAAGAACTGTGCATTCTTCGAAATCCCAAATCCACAAGGAGAGTCCAATTGTGTCGGTTGCGATGCCTGACCTTCCCAACACTGGACGTGAAGAGCATGCGCCTTCCACCATTTGCACGCCCCCTGCAAGTGCTGGAAGGAGCACCCGCAGTCCAGTTCCTGATAGTCAGATTGAAGATGTCAGTGTTGAAGTACACCAGGATGAGGAGGATATGGGTGTTGCTGGCGCTGGGGAGGAAATTGACCAGGAGGATTCTGATGGTGAGGTGGTTTGTTTAAGTCAGGCACCCGGGGAGACACCTGTTGTCCGTGGGAGGAATATGGCCGTTGACATGCCAGGTGAAAATACCAAAAAAATCAGCTCTTCGGTGTGGAGGTATTTCACCAGAAATGCGGACAACAGGTGTCAAGCCGTGTGTTCCCTTTGTCAAGCTGTAATAAGTAGGGGTAAGGACGTTAACCACCTCGGAACATCCTCCCTTATACGTCACCTGCAGCGCATTCATAATAAGTCAGTGACAAGTTCAAAAACTTTGGGTGACAGCGGAAGCAGTCCACTGACCAGTAAATCCCTTCCTCTTGTAACCAAGCTCACGCAAACCACCCCACCAACTCCCTCAGTGTCAATTTCCTCCTTCCCCAGGAATGCCAATAGTCCTGCAGGCCATGTCACTGGCAATTCTGACGAGTCCTCTCCTGCCTGGGATTCCTCCGATGCATCCTTGCGTGTAACGCCTACTGCTGCTGGCGCTGCTGTTGTTGCCGCTGGGAGTCGATGGTCATCCCAGAGGGGAAGTCGTAAGCCCACTTGTACTACTTCCAGTAAGCAATTGACTGTTCAACAGTCCTTTGCGAGGAAGATGAAATATCACAGCAGTCATCCTACTGCAAAGCGGATAACTGAGGCCTTGACAACTATGTTGGTGTTAGACGTGCGTCCGGTATCCGCCGTTAGTTCACAGGGAACTAGACAATTTATTGAGGCAGTGTGCCCCCGTTACCAAATACCATCTAGGTTCCACTTCTCTAGGCAGGCGATACCGAGAATGTACACGGACGTCAGAAAAAGACTCACCAGTGTCCTAAAAAATGCAGTTGTACCCAATGTCCACTTAACCACGGACATGTGGACAAGTGGAGCAGGGCAGGGTCAGGACTATATGACTGTGACAGCCCACTGGGTAGATGTATGGACTCCCGCCGCAAGAACAGCAGCGGCGGCACCAGTAGCAGCATCTCGCAAACGCCAACTCTTTCCTAGGCAGGCTACGCTTTGTATCACCGCTTTCCAGAATACGCACACAGCTGAAAACCTCTTACGGCAACTGAGGAAGATCATCGCGGAATGGCTTACCCCAATTGGACTCTCCTGTGGATTTGTGGCATCGGACAACGCCAGCAATATTGTGTGTGCATTAAATATGGGCAAATTCCAGCACGTCCCATGTTTTGCACATACCTTGAATTTGGTGGTGCAGAATTTTTTAAAAAACGACAGGGGCGTGCAAGAGATGCTGTCGGTGGCCAGAAGAATTGCGGGACACTTTCGGCGTACAGGCACCACGTACAGAAGACTGGAGCACCACCAAAAACTACTGAACCTGCCCTGCCATCATCTGAAGCAAGAAGTGGTAACGAGGTGGAATTCAACCCTCTATATGCTTCAGAGGTTGGAGGAGCAGCAAAAGGCCATTCAAGCCTATACAATTGAGCACGATATAGGAGGTGGAATGCACCTGTCTCAAGTGCAGTGGAGAATGATTTCAACGTTGTGCAAGGTTCTGATGCCCTTTGAACTTGCCACACGTGAAGTCAGTTCAGACACTGCCAGCCTGAGTCAGGTCATTCCCCTCATCAGGCTTTTGCAGAAGAAGCTGGAGGCATTGAAGAAGGAGCTAAAAGGGAGCGATTCCGCTAGGCATGTGGGACTTGTGGATGCAGCCCTTAATTCGCTTAACAAGGATTCACGGGTGGTCAATCTGTTGAAATCAGAGCACTACATTTTGGCCACCGTGCTCGATCCTAGATTTAAAGCCTACCTTGGATCTCTCTTTCCGGCAGACACAAGTCTGCTGGGGTTGAAAGACCTGCTGGTGACAAAATTGTCAAGTCAAGCGGAACGCGACCTGTCAACATCTCCTCCTTCACATTCTCCCGCAACTGGGGGTGCGAGGAAAAGGCTCAGAATTCCGAGCCCACCCGCTGGCGGTGATGCAGGGCAGTCTGGAGCGACTGCTGATGCTGACATCTGGTCCGGACTGAAGGACCTGACAACGATTACGGACATGTCGTCTACTGTCACTGCATATGATTCTCTCAACATTGATAGAATGGTGGAGGATTATATGAGTGACCGCATCCAAGTAGGCACGTCACACAGTCCGTACTTATACTGGCAGGAAAAAGAGGCAATTTGGAGGCCCTTGCACAAACTGGCTTTATTCTACCTAAGTTGCCCTCCCACAAGTGTGTACTCCGAAAGAGTGTTTAGTGCCGCCGCTCACCTTGTCAGCAATCGGCGTACGAGGTTACATCCAGAAAATGTGGAGAAGATGATGTTCATTAAAATGAATTATAATCAATTCCTCCGCGGAGACATTGACCAGCAGCAATTGCCTCCACAAAGTACACAGGGAGCTGAGATGGTGGATTCCAGTGGGGACGAATTGATAATCTGTGAGGAGGGGGATGTACACGGTGATATATTGGAGGGTGAAGATGAGGTGGACATCTTGCCTCTGTAGAGCCAGTTTGTGCAAGGAGAGATTAATTGCTTCTTTTTTGGGGGGGGTCCAAACCAACCCGTCATATCAGTCACAGTCGTGTGGCAGACCCTGTCACTGAAATGATGGGTTGGTTAAAGTGTGCATGTCCTGTTTTGTTTATACAACATAAGGGTGGGTGGGAGGGCCCAAGGACAATTCCATCTTGCACCTCTTTTTTCTTTTCTTTTTCTTTGCATCATGTGCTGATTGGGGAGGGTTTTTTGGAAGGGACATCCTGCGTGACACTGCAGTGCCACTCCTAGATGGGCCCGGTGTTTGTGTCGGCCACTAGGGTCGCTAATCTTACTCACACAGTCAGCTACCTCATTGCGCCTCTTTTTTTCTTTGCGTCATGTGCTGTTTGGGGAGGGTTTTTTGGAAGGGACATCCTGCGTGACACTGCAGTGCCACTCCTAGATGGGCCCGGTGTTTGTGTCGGCCACTAGGGTCGCTAATCTTACTCACACAGCTACCTCATTGCGCCTCTTTTTTTCTTTGCGTCATGTGCTGTTTGGGGAGGGTTTTTTGGAAGGGCCATCCTGCGTGACACTGCAGTGCCACTCCTAGATGGGCCCGGTGTTTGTGTCGGCCACTAGGGTCGCTAATCTTACTCACACAGCTACCTCATTGCGCCTCTTTTTTTCTTTGCGTCATGTGCTGTTTGGGGAGGGTTTTTTGGAAGGGACATCCTGCGTGACACTGCAGTGCCACTCCTAGATGGGCCCGGTGTTTGTGTCGGCCACTAGGGTCGCTTATCTTACTCACACAGCGACCTCGGTGCAAATTTTAGGACTAAAAATAATATTGTGAGGTGTGAGGTATTCAGAATAGACTGAAAATGAGTGTAAATTATGGTTTTTGAGGTTAATAATACTTTGGGATCAAAATGACCCCCAAATTCTATGATTTAAGCTGTTTTTTAGTGTTTTTTGAAAAAAACACCCGAATCCAAAACACACCCGAATCCGACAAAAAAAATTCGGTGAGGTTTTGCCAAAACGCGTTCGAACCCAAAACACGGCCGCGGAACCGAACCCAAAACCAAAACACAAAACCCGAAAAATTTCAGGCGCTCATCTCTAGATAGTACCCCTTACCCCTGCTACTGGAGGATGGGTAGGGGCCCCAGTGCATTGCTTTGCCCAGTAGCCTACACTGCTATTAAGACGGCCCTGATTGCGTTGGCCCTGCAGCACAGCCGTTGCCCAATATATCTGCTGGTTGTGTATATGGGTGATCCATCAACCGGCCCTACACTGGCTGCAGGGACTGACATCACAGCTGGGCAGACAAATTCAAAGCTGGATGTCAGGACATATTGAGCGGCTGATTGGTAAATGTATATGCTTACCAGGATCGTCCGCTCTCTTGGTGCAGCATGTTCACTGTCAAGTCGGCTAGGTATGTACTCAGCTTTACAGTAGCACCTATTGCAGTAATGGGGTCCTGGGTACAATGTTGTTCAGGTCTTGCAGGGCACACAAGGCCAACACAAATGTATGGAAAGAAACATTCCATGGAACGTAGACAGCTCACATTCAGAGTAACAAAGGGGTCTATCTATTTACTAAGCCTTCGACAGAGGTAAAGTGGACAGAGATAAAGTCCCAGACAATCAGTTTCTGTCATTTTTCAAACACAGCCTGTAACATAGCTGTTAGGTGCTGATTGACTGCGACGTTATCTCCATCCACTTTATCATTTGTTAGCACCTATGGCACATGTGGCAGTGCTTAACATCACAAAGATTTTGGTATCACAGACCAGCATATATTTCATAGTACACCATATACATGAAGCTAAGACTGAGCAGTTATGGACTAATTGAGGTCACTAGTTGTAAACACATCCCAGATGGAAGGACAATACTTTCACAATTTGCCTCAATCACTTTTATTGTGGGGTGGAGGTAAAATTTACAGCTTTCTTGTGGTCACTGAAATGTGTCGGCATACTGCTGCCATCACTGTACTGTATAGTCAGTGCCGGTATACTGACTATCGACCTCCTGACCACATATCGCTTGTGGTGAATGAGATAATGAGAAGGAGTTCTGGTTTCTCACAGGGATTTACCTCAGACAAACAGAAGTAAAAGGAGTGGGTGATTGTTCTTACAATAGAAGCTTTAAAGTTGTTGGAAAGTTGCTGTTTAAAATGGTGAGAACCGCCTCCCCAAAGAACAGGATTATCCAAAGAGCTTATTTGTGGCTCCTATGGCACTAATCAATCACAAAGGATGGTAACAACCAATGATTGTATATATGGCTTCTGTGGCACCAATCAATAACAAAGAATGGTAAGAACCAACAATGTTATATATGGCTTCTGTGGCACCAATCCATCACAAAAAATGGTAACAACCAATGATTTTATATGTGGCTTCTGTGGCACCAATCAATCATAACAATTAAGAGCAGCCAATGATGTTACAACATGTGTTCTCAGTGGGTATCAGCGATTTTACATGCGACTTCTGTGGCACCAATCACATGGACTGTGCGCTTTTTTCCAGCCACTGCACCTTGAGGCAACTACCACTGTGCTAACCTGATCTCGGCATTGGGAGGATGACATTAATTAGAAATTGGGCAAAACACATGTTTATGTTCTACTATCGGACACTTTCTCCTGTATTATTTTTACATGGAAAGATGAAAATAAAGTGAAAGTAAGTGTAATATTCCTAAATCCTCCAAAAGTTACTGTGATGTACAATAGGATAGCTTTACTTTTTGCACTATTATAATGCCCTCTGAATCTGTCTCTATCTTTTATTTTGCATATTGGTGCCACTGGCAGTAGGCTGAAAATGCCAGCATTAAAGAGACAAGACAGATTAAAAAAAGAGCAGGCATGATATATAGGTAGTTTACTATTTGTATATGCGTTATTGAATTAGACAATACTAACTCTTGGTGACATGTGATCTTTAAATAAAAAAAATAGGTTAATTCTTATCCCTCTGTCTATCTATAGTCACTGGGTACTGTATGTTGGTGTCAGCATTTTGCACAAAGAAAGACCTAGACTGTGTGATAGCTCTGCATGTTCAGAAGTTATACTTAAAGAAAAATATAAAATACATAAGAGAGAAAAGGTAGATTAGGGGTTGGTGCTAAAACCCTTTTTTTTCCATTGGTGTCCCATAATTCACAAGAGAATAATATGTGAAGGTCATTCACTTATTTATGGAAACAAATTAAATTATACCACAAATAAGTTTCTTCAGAGCAGAAAACTGCTAAGTAATTTATTCGCAAATGACTGTTATAAAATTCTCACACTCTACAAATCAAATTACACTACATCACACAAAGCTCGGAGCCATGCACTCAGATGATTAACGTCAAAACAAATGATTTGCAATGAAAGTTGGATCTCCTCAGATTGTTACAGCCTACAGACATTCTCAGCGTTCTTTAGAAGCTGTGGAACACATGAATTTTTACTTACATTTTTAGAAGCTGTGAGGAGGCGACTGGCTTATGCCATTATTATGGATCAGTACGGCAAGAGGCTAAGCTCAGACACTCAACAATAAACAGGAATTGTAAAATCTGAGGCAATTTACATTTCTTCATGTGATGTATAATGTATTGTGAAAAGTCTATCTTTGAGGTAAAGAGTGGCCCAGTGATCTTAGTAGAAGTATAAAGTCCCAGTTTTAGAGGTCAGATAAATAGGGAAATTAAGACGTCACAATGTCTGCTTATTAACTTGAGACATAAATGAGCCTTGCACAAGCAGTATTTTTAGAGAAATAAGAAAATTGTATTTAATACAGGTACAGTAGGAAGTGTTTCTCTCTCCGTGTGCAGTTATGGCTGTACAAGGAGGCCCCAGAATGTCGGCACGTTCATTGTTATGAGCTTGTTGATCGCTATTTTTTATTTATTTATTGGATGTTAGAGGATTGAAGGGATCTAAAAATAATAAAGATTTGGTGGATTCCAGTATAAAAAAACTCTTGGCATTTAATTCAGTAGGGAAGTGGGGAGCACTGTCAGTCACTAATCTCAATTCTAATCTTCCAAACTGAGATATATTGGTATTATAAATTGTACCATTTCTCTCACACCGAGTCAACAGAGTTGTAGATGTTCCTTTATTGTGATGGATTCTGATCAAGCCACAAATGTATATTTCACTATCCTAGTTGTAATTTACAAACATTTATAAGGACATTTTTACTTTGGGAAATGTCCTTTGGTGCATGACTAATCCCAATTTGCACATCTACAGGACTCTGTAGAGCTGTAGAAGTGTGACTTCACTACATACTTAAAAAGAATAAAAACCTGATGGCGCAATCAATATTAAATGATTGATATTGCATAAAATCTGTCACCTTGTGATCATAAATAAATGGTTCTATTTCGTCAGACCTCAGAAGCCTGTCTCTATTGGCTTCAATATAGCATATACAATTGAAATAAGAAAGAGGTCGCGCTATAGAGCCAATTAATTGTTCCACACCATTCTCAATTGTAAATATTTATTTAAAATATATAACCATATAAAAACATATATATATTTTATTTTTATGATATTAAGATCTGGTGTGGTCACAACACCCTCAACTACATAACAATTATAAAAAGATGGTTCTCATTCATAAAAATAAGTGTGCTGAATAGTAAAATGTCCAGACTGGCAAAAAATTATGCCACAAGTTCAGTCCGTAATAGGATCCTCCGTATTGATTTACACCCAATGATAGAGTCCAGAGGACACTGATATTTTTGTCCAAAGACTGTGCACCACAAATGTATAGAATCACAGGTACCCTTGCTCACTCTGTCCCTTGTGCTTATAATACGGGACCCGTTTGCCAGTTTGAGGAGCTTTAAGTGTAACCCGAGCGTCCCCGGGATTGCACGGTGTAATAAACAACTGTTACCTGTGGATTGTAGCGGTGTGGTGCAAATAAGTTGGCGGCTTCTGTCCGTATGGCAGGATGAATCACACTGATGGGAGGTTTCCGTACGGGCAGCCCGACAGTTTCAATGAGCGGGCTAACACTGTTGCCCGTTCGAGCGGTCAGCCGCACAGCCGCTCCGGCTTCCAGAAATCACTGTTCTCTCCGGCACTGAGTGATGGTAACTTCCACGGTTTGCTGGTAACAGGTGCCGAGTGTTCTGGAGATGCCGGGCGAAGGTCTAAACTATTCAGCAATCACTTAGTCAGGGAGTCCTAGACGCGTTTCGTAACATCCAGTTACTTCTTCCACTACATACTTGCCTACCCTCCCGCATTCCCCATCAGCTGATTGAAAACCCCCCCTCAATCACCCACAACAGAGTGGGCGGTCTGAGTGGGTGGTTCGACGGTATCCAATGACATATACGGTGCCTGTTTGCTCTGCACTATATAGTGGGGTCAGCACCACAATGTTGCACTCATTCAGCCATGCCCCCCAAACAGCCCACCTTTGCACTGACCACGCCCCCTATGCACCAACCAGAATGCCCCCTCCGCTGCAAAATATGTAAGTATACTACTTACTTAAAATTGTAGTTAGATTAAAGTCACATTTTAGTCTTTATCTTTTGCCTCATTTTAGTCAAGATTCATTCAGTGAATCTCAGTTTTCATTGTAGTCTAATTTTAGTCAATGAAAATTTTAGTCATACCTTTTGCTAACAGTTTAATGATACTGTGATGGATTTTGCTGAAAAACATTTCACTAAAATTCCCTTGAGAAGTTAGCATACCTTTAACTATGTGTTTAGTAATCTAGACTCTATAGGCTGAGAATCTGTTACATATTGAGTCTAATTTACCATAGTGCTCCCATATATCATTAGTTATCTAGGCTCTGTAAGCTGAGAATGTGTTACAAACAGCGTCTGACTTACCGTAGTGCTCCCATATATCATATACAAATGAATGCCATAAGGCAGTGTTTTTCAACCACTGTGCCATGGCACAGTAGTGTGCCCCGAGTAGTCTCCAGGTGTGCCGCCATAGAAGCAGAGCCAGGCCCGTCAGTGTTTTGCCATTGCTGAGGCCCTGGAACGATCAATACTGGTGGGTTTAGTGGTTGCAGAGCCAGTTCTAATTTTGGGCCCGGGCAGTGGTGGGCTCTTCTGGCTTTCTCAGATGTGGCTCAGGCGTTACCTATGGAGAAGCTGCGACATGACATCCTAGGACACGCAACTGCACCATGCATCACCATTATATTTGAGTGTGCCTTGGCAATACAGTATTTAAATCTTGTTGAGTGTGCCGCGAGTTGTAAAAGGTTGAAAATCTCTGCCTTAAGGGCCTAATTCAGCATGAGTTGTAGTTTTGCAAAAAATTAGAAAAACTACAACTCTTTCCACTAACATGTGGGGGCCGCCCAGAACAGGGCAATGCCGCCCCACATGCTGGGTCCTGCCCCTCTGCTAAAATGCATGCCCTTCGCTAAACAGTCATGCCTCCATTGTCCGGACCGTGCCCCACCAACGCCGCGTCGAAGCCCACAAAATACCTTGTCTATGCTCCCGCCCGCCCTGCGAATGCCACTGACTGCCAATCAGGCAGAAGCGTTTGCATAAGTGAGTTGCTGTCGCATCTCACAGTGTGCACAAGTGCAGAGCGGCTCCTGCATGTGCTCACACTGCACAGGGGCTTCAGTATGCGAAAGCATTGCTGATGCGTTCCATACTGAATTAGACCCTAAGTGCAATACACTATCCTTTTTCCTTCACAGCAGGTCATTTTTATTTTCTGCAAATATCTAGAACACATAATTGTTTTTTTTTAAATGTAAAACCCTACTTCCGGGGTTCATTTTGACAAGGATTTTACGTTTAGTTTTAGTCTTTTTGTGCTTTGTTTTAGTTAAGCTTTAGTTAGTGGATCTCAGCTTTCATTTTAGTCTAATTTTAGTGCTGAAATAAACTGTAGTTGACGAATACTTTCACTCAAAATTTTCGTCAACAAAATTAACACTGATTTGCGGCTAACCTGCAAAAATGTGTGCTTTCAGCGAAATAGGTGCAAATTTTTTTTTTTTTATAAATGGGGCCCTATGTCTATTAGTGAAAATAAAGTAATAATGTGAGTTGGGTTAAATATTCTCCTGTCTCCTGGAGGATGAAAGACTTATCTACATGTGATGGAGCTGCAGTGCAATATCTCAGCAGGCAACCTATATGTGATGGAGCTGCAGTGCAATATCTCAGCAGGCAACCTACATGTGATGGAGCTGCAGTGCAATATCTCAGCAGGCAACCCATACCTCCCAACTGTCCTTATTTCAGCGGGATAGTCCTGCTATTCGCACACTGCCCCGCTGTCCCACCTGTGGGCTGCACAACAAAGCAGCGGGTGATCTCTAAATAGATCCTGTGCTCATGTGCACAGCATGTAAACAGTGCAATGAAGTGATAGGGAGCTGCCCAGTTGTTCAGGGATCACGGAGCACACCCCAAAATGACAAAAATGGCAGATGTGATGTGGGGCCACCTCCCCAGCCTGAGGCCACACTCCCTTTCAACCAAGATCATACCCCTTTTCTCTTACGTCCTAGAGGATGCTGGGGACTCCGTAAGGACCATGGGGTATAGACGGGCTCCGCAGGAGACATGGGCACTCTAAAGACTTTAGATGGGTGTGCACTGGCTCCTCCCTCTATGCCCCTCCTCCAGACCTCAGTTAGATCCTGTACCCAGAGGAGACTGGATGCACTGCAGGGGAGCTCTACTGAGTTTCTCTGAAAAATACTTTTTGTTAGGTTTTTTATTTTCAGGGAGCACTGCTGGCAACAGGCTCCCTGCATCGTGGGACTGAGGGGAGAGAAGCAGACCTACTTAAATGATAGGCTCTGCTTCTTAGGCTACTGGACACCATTAGCTCCAGAGGGTCGGAACACAGGTCTCATCCTCGCTGTTCGTCCTGGAGCCGCACCGCCGTCCTCCTCACAGAGCCGGAAGATAGAAGCCGGGTGAGTATAAGAAGAAAGAAGACTTCAAAGGCGGCAGAAGACTTCAGATCATCACTGAGGTACCGCACAGCGATAACGCTGCGCGCCATTGCTCCCACATTCACACACACTGGGGGTCATTCCGAGTTGTTCGCTCGTTGCCGATTTTCACAACGGAGCGATTAAGGCAAAAATGCGCATGCGCCTGGTTCGCAGTACGCATGCGGTTAGTATTTTAACACAAAACTTAGTAGATTTACTCACGCCCAAACGAAGATTTTTCATCGTTGAAGTGATCGTAGTGTGATTGACAGGAAGTGGGTGTTTCTGGGCAGAAACTGGACGTTTTCTGGGAGTGTGCGGAAAAACGCAGGCGTGCCAGGGAAAAACGCGGGAGTGTCTAGAGAAACCGGGGAGTGGCTGGCCGAACGCTGGGCGTGTGTGTGAGGTCAAACCAGGAACGAAACTGACTGAACTGATCGCTATTTGTGAGTAAGTCTCGAGCTACTCAGAAACTGTTAAGGAATTTCTTATCGCAATTCTGCTAATCTTTCGTTCGCAATTCTGCTAAGCTAAGATACACTACCAGAGGGCGGCGGCTTAGCGTGTGCAATGCTGCTAAAAGCAGCTAGCGAGCGAACAACTCGGAATCACCCCCACTGACGGCACTGTATGGGTGCAGGGCGCAGGGGGGGCGCCCTGGGCAGCAATAATAAACCTCAAGGGACACTGGCTGACATATATATATATACTGCTGAGGCAGTATATTACATAAACCCCCGCCAGTATAAAGAATTTGA
The DNA here is from genome assembly GCF_028390025.1 of Pseudophryne corroboree. NCBI lineage: Eukaryota > Metazoa > Chordata > Amphibia > Anura > Myobatrachidae > Pseudophryne > Pseudophryne corroboree. The sequence goes on from NC_086450.1 coordinate 140,534,547, forward strand.
GCGGGACCGAAGCCCGCCGTTGAGGGGGGCGGAGCTTTATCCTCCAGCACTAACCAGCTCTATTTTCTCCACAGCACGCTGCAGAGAAGCTGCTCCCCGGACACTCCCCTGCTGAACACAAGTACAGAGGGCAAAAAAGAGGGGGGGGGGCACATTTATTTGGCGCAGTGAGTGTATTATTGATATAAAAGCGCTGTACAGACTGGGATTTTGATCCAGTGTCCAGTGGCACTGGGTGTGTGCTGGCATACTCTCTCTCTGTCTCTCCAAAGGGCCTTATTGGGGGACTGTCTCCATATATATATATATATATATATATCTATCCCAGAGTGTGTGGGGGTGTCGGTACGTGTGTGTCGGCATGTCTGAAGCGGAAGGCTCGTCTAAGGAGGAGGTAGAGCAGGTGATTGTGGTGTCTCCGTCAGCGACGCCGACACCTGATTGGTTGGATATGTGGAATGCTTTAAATGCAAATGTGTCTTTATTACATAAAAGATTGGACAAAGCAGAGTCCAGAGAAAAAGCAGGGAGTCAATCCATGGCTTTGACTGTGTCACAGGGCCCTTCTGGGTCTCATAAACGGCCCCTGTCCCAGGTAGCAGACACTGATACCGACACGGATTCTGACTCCAGTGTCGACTACGATGATGCGAGGTTACACTCAAGGGTGGCCAAAAGTATTCATTATATGATTATTGCAATAAAAGATGTTTTGCATATCACAGAGGACCCCTCTGTCCCTGACACGAGGGTATGCATGTTTAAGGAGAAGAAACCTGAGGTAACTTTTCCCCCATCTCATGAGCTGAACGCTTTATTTGAAAAGGCTTGGGAAACTCCAGACAAGAAACTGCAGATTCCCAAGAGAATTCTTATGGCGTATCCTTTCCCCGCACAGGACAGGTTACGGTGGGAATCCTCGCCCAGGGTGGACAAGGCTTTGAAGCGCTTGTCCAAAAAGGTGGCGCTACCGTCTCCAGACACGACAGCCCTCAAGCATCCTGCTGATCGCAGACTACCTTAAAATCTATTTGTACGCATACGGGTGCCTTGCTTAGACCGGCAGTAGCGTCGGCATGGGTATGTAGTGCAATAGCAGCATGGGCAGATAACTTGTCATCTGACATTGACACCCTAGATAAGGATAGCATTTTTTTGACATTGGGTCACATTAAAGACGCAGCCTTATATATGAGAGAGATGTTGGGCTGTTGGGTTCAAGAGCCAATGCCATGGCAATTTCTGCTAGACGAGCCCTGTGGGCCCGCCAATGGACGGGTGATGCCGATTCATAGAGACATATGGAAACTTTGCCTTACAAGGGTGAGGTTTTATTTGGGTAGGGTCTCGCGGACCTGGTTTCCACAGCTACCTCGGGTAAATCTTCTTTTTTGCCTTATGTTCCCCCGCAGCAAAAGAAAACACCACAATATCAGATGCAGTCCTTTCGGTCGCATAAGTCCAGAAGGGGTCGGGGCTCTTCCTTCATCCCCAGAGGTAAGGGTAGAGGGAAAAGAATGCCTGCTACGGCTAGTTACCAGGAGAAGAAGTCCTCCCCGGCTTCTACAAAATCTACCGCATGACGCTGGGGCTCCACTGAGGGAGCCCGCGCCGGTGGGGGCACGTCTTCGACTCTTCAGCCAGGTCTGGGTTCTGTCAGATGTGGATCCTTGGGCGATAGAAATTGTATCTCAAGGCTACAAACTGGAATTCGATGAAGTGCCTCCTAGCCGATTTTTCAAGTCGGCTTTGCCAGCTTCTCCCCCAGAAAGGGAAATAGTTTTAGCTGCAACACAAAAGCTGTGTCAACAGCAAGTGATTACCAAGGTTCCCCTAGTCCAACAGGGGAAAGGGTACTATTCAACCCTATTTGTGGTCCCGAAACCGGATGGCTCGGTCAGAACCATTCTGAATCTAAAATCCCTAAACCTGTATTTGAAAAGGTTCAAATTCAAGATGGAATCACTGCCAGCCTGGAAGGGGGGATTTTATGGTATCACTAGACATAAAGGATGCATACCTTCATGTCCCCATTTATCCCCCTCATCAGGCGTACCTGAGATTCGCTGTACAGGACTGTCATTACCAGTTTCAGACATTGCCGTTTGTGCTTTCCACTGCCCCGAGGATTTTCACCAAGGTAATGGCGGAAATGATGGTGCTCCTGAGCAGGCAAGGAGTCACAATTATCCCATACTTGGACAATCTCCTGATAAAAGTGAGATCGAGAGATCAATTGCTGAAAAGCGTGTCGCTCTCCCTGAGAGTGCTGCAGCAACATGGCTGGATCCTAAATCTACCAAAGTCACAGCTGATTCCAACGACTCGGCTATCATTCTTAGGCATGATTCTAGACACGGAACAGAAGAGGGTTTTTCTCCCAATGGAAAAAGCCCAGGAACTCCAGAACATGGTCAGAGACCTGCTAAAAGAAAAAAGAGTGTCAGTTCATCACTGCACTCGAGTCCTGGGAAAAATGGTGACGGCCTACAAGGCCATCCCCTTCGGCAGGTTCCATGCGAGGACTTTTCAGTGGGACCTTTTGGACAAGTGGTCAGGGTCCCATCTACAAATACATCAGAAAATAAGCCTGTCCCCCCAGGGCCAGGGTGTCTCTCCTGTGGTGGCTGCAGAGTGATCACCTTCTAGAGGGTCGCAGGTTCGGCATTCAAGACTGGGTTCTGGTGACCACGGACGCGAGCCTCCGAGGATGGGGAGCAGTCACACAAGGAAGAAATTTTCAGGGACTATGGTCAAGCCAGGAGGCTTGTCTACACATCAACGTGCTGGAATTGAGGGCCATATACAACGGCCTACGACAAGCGGAGAATCTTCTTCGCGACCTACTGGTTCTGATTCAATCAGACAACGTCACAGCCGTGGCTCATGTAAACCGCCAAGGCGGGACAAGGAGCAGAGTGGCAATGGCAGAAGCCACCAGGATTCTTCGCTGGGTGGAAAATCACATAAGCGCTCTGTCAGCAGTCTTCATTCCGGGAGTGGACAACTGGGAAGCAGACTTCCTCAGCAGACACGATCTCCATCCAGGAGAGTGGGGACTTCATCAAGAAGTTTTTGCAGAGATAACAAGTCGTTGGGGACTTCCTCAAATAGACATGATGGTGTCACGCCTCAACAAGAAGCTTCGGAGGTATTGTGCCTGGTCAAGGGACCCTCAGGCAGTAGCGGTAGACGCCCTGGTGACACCATGGGTGTTTCAGTCGGTCTATGTGTTCCCTCCTCTTCCGCTCATCTCAAAAATATTGAGAATCATAAGACAAAAAAGAGTGCAGACAATACTCGTTGTGCCAGATTGGCCTCGAAGGGCCTGGTATTCAGATCTTCAGGAAATGCTCACAGAAGATCCGTGGCCTCTTCCTCTCAGGGAGGACCTGTTGCAGCAGGGGCCCTGCGGGTTCCAAGACTTACCATGGTTACGTTTGACGGCATGGCGGTTGAACACCGAATCCTAGCTGGGAAAGGTATTCCGGAGGAAGTCATCCCTACTCTGATAAAGGCTAGGAAGGTGGTGACGGCGAAACATTATCACCATATCTGGAGGAAGTATGTATCTTGGTGTGAAGCCAAGAATGCTCCTACGGAAGATTTCCACCTGGGCCGTTTTCTCCACTTTCTACAGACAGGAGTGGATATGGGCCTAAAGTTAGGCTCCATTAAGGTACAGATTTCGGCCCTATCAATATTCTTTCAGAAGGAATTGGCTTCTCTCCCAGAAGTCCAGACTTTTGTGAAGGGAGTGCAGCACATCCAGCCACCTTTTGTGCCCCCAATGGCACCATGGGACCTTAACGTGGTGTTACAGTTCCTTAAATCCCACTGGTTTGAACCTCTTCAAACGGTTGAATTAAAATTTCTCACTTGGAAAGTGGTCATGTTGCTGGCCTTGGCATCTGCTAGGCGGGTGTCCGAATTGGCGGCTTTGTCTCACAAGAGCCCCTATCTGATTTTCCATGTGGATCGAGCAGAGTTGAGAACTCGTCCTCAATTTCTGCCTAAGGTGGTTTCATCGTTTCATATGAACCAACCTATTGTGGTGCCGGTGGCTACGGGGGATTTGGAGGATTCCAAGTCCCTTGATGTAGTCAGGGCCTTAAAAATGTATATAGCCAGGACGGCTCGAGTTCGGAAAACAGAGGCACTGTTTGTCCTGTATGCGGCCAACAAAGTTGGCGCTCCTGCTTCTAAGCAGACTATTACTCGCTGGATCTGTAACACAATTCAGCAGGCTCATTCTACGGCTGGATTGCCGTTACCTAATTCGGTAAAGGCCCATTCCACTAGGAATGTGGGCTCTTCTTGGACGGCTGCCCGAGGCGTCTCGGCTTTACAGCTTTGTCGAGCAGCTACTTGGTCGGGTTCAAACACTTTTGCAAAATTCTACAAGTTTGATACCCTGGCTGATGAGGACCTCATGTTTGCTCAATCGGTGCTACAGAGTCATCCGCACTCTCCCGCCCGGTCTGGAGCTTTGGTATAATCCCCATGGTCCTTACGGAGTCCCCAGCATTCTCTAGGACGTAAGAGAAAATAAGATTTTAAACCTACCAGTAAATCTTTTTCTCCTAGTCTGTAGAGGATGCTGGGCGCCCATCCCAGTGCGGACATATTTCTGCAAGGCTTGTATATAGTTGTTGCTTACATAAGGGTTATGTTTACAGTTAGGTTCAGTCTTTGGCTGATGCTGTTTTGTTCATACTGTTAACTGGTTGCGTATATTCCATGTTGTACGGTGTGGATGGTGTGGGCTGGTATGAATCTTGCCCTTAGATTAACACAAATCCTTTCCTCGTACTGTCCGTCTCCTCTGAACACAGTTCTTTAACTGAGGTCTGGAGGAGGGACATAGAGGGAGGAGCCAGTGCACACCCATCTAAAGTCTTTAGAGTGCCCATGTCTCCTGCGGAGCCCGTCTATACCCCATGGTCCTTACGGAGTCCCCAGCATCCTCTACGGATTAGAAAAAAAAAGATCTACCGGTAGGTTTAAAATCTTATTTTTTGGATGTGCATGGTAAAGCCATGCATGAAATCACATGTTGGGAGTTATGGGCAACCCAATCCCTTTAGCTATCACTACATTACTCCAACTATGCAAAAACAAAATCATTCCAAATGTGCACAAATTAAGCAGTCTAAAATACTAAGCTTTGAAATAAAGTGTCTGATTCATGTTTGTACGTAAAGCAGAAAAAAAACAACCTAGTAACTTTGTGTCTGGAACAAACCATGTTGTCATGCAAGGGGAGCAAATACATTTATATTTTTTCTGTGCAGGGTAAATACTGGCTCCTTTTCCATGTAACCCACAAATGTTAGCTTTATTTTTACACTGCAATTTCAGTTTGAACACACCCCACCCAAATCTCCCTGCACAAGTTACATCTGCCACACCTGCAGTGCAACATGATTTTGCCATGCTTTACTTACAAACATGAATAAGGGCCCTCATTCCGAGTTGATCGTTCGCAAGGCGATTTTAGCAGAGTTGCTCACGCTAAGCCGCCGCCTACTGGGAGTGTATCTTAGCATCTTAAAATTGCGAACGATGTATTCGCAATATTGCGATTACAAACTAAGCAGTTTCAGAGTAGCTCCACACTTACTCGGCATCTGCGATCAGTTCAGTGCTTGTCGTTCCTGGTTTGACGTCACAAACACACCCAGCGTTCGCCCAGACACTCCTCCGTTTCCCCGGCCACTCCTGCGTTTTTTCCGGAAACGGTAGCGTTTTTTCCCGCACGCCCATAAAACGGCCTGTTTCCGCCCAGTAACACCCATTTCCTGTCAATCACACTACGATCGCCGGAGCGATGAAAAAGCAGTGAGTAAAAATACTATCTCCATTGTAAAATTACTTGGCGCAGTCGCAGTGCGAATATTGCGCATGCGTACTAAGCGGAATTTCACTGCGATGCGATGAAAAATACCGAGCGAACGACTCGGAATGAGGGCCAAGGCCCGACACTTTACAGTTACCGACACTTATGAACATAAAATCTAACAATAGCCCAAACCAAAACATAAAATGAAAGAAAAAAAATATACCATAAGAAGTCTGGTTGGGGGTATTAGAATGAGGACCTTAAAGGATGGCCTGGGGTGTCAGAGAATGGAGTGCTGAAAAGTAGTTGGGAGTTCCAGAATGGGGTTCTGGAGAAGTTGGGGGGCATATCAGAATGGGATACTGGAGAGATGGCCAGGGGGTGTCAGAGAATGGAGTTCTGGAGAGATGGCTGGGGATGTCAGATAATGGGTGCTAGACAGATGGCTGGGGGTGTCAGAGAATGGGGTTCTGGAGAGATGGCTGGGGGTGTCAGAGAATGGGGTACTGGAGAAATGGCCAGTGGATGTCAGAGAATGGGGTGCTGGACAGATGGCTGGAGGTGTTAGAATGGGTGTCATAATAGGGTGGTGGAGACATGGCGGGGGTGTCAGAGAATGGGGTGCTTAAGAGGTGACTAGGAGTTAGAGAATGGGGTGCTGGAGAGATGGTTGGGGGTGACAAAGAATGCGGTGCTGGAGAGATGGCTGGAGGTGTCAGAGAATGGGATGTTGAACAGATGGCTGGGGGTGACAGAGAATGCGGTGCTGGACGATGGCTGGAGGTGTCAGAGAATGGGATGCTGGAGAGATGGCTGGGGGTGTCAGAGAATGGGGTCCTGGAGAGATGACTAGGGGCATCAGAGAATGTGGCACTGAAGACATGGCTGGTGATGTCAGAGAATGATGTGCTGGAGAGATGTCTGGGAGTGACTGAGACTGGGGTGCTGGATAATGGAGTATAGTTGGAGGTATCAGGATGGGTGCTGGAGAGATGGCTGGAGGTGTCATGGAATGGGGTGCTGGATAGATTGCTGGGGGTGTCAGAGAATGTGGTGCTGGAGAGATGGATGGGGTTGTTAGAGAATGGGGTGCTGGATAATTGAGTATAGTTGGAGGTATCAGGATGGGGTGCTGGAGAGATGGCTGGAGGTGTCAGAGAATGGGATGCTGGAGTGATGGCTGGTGGTGTCAGAGAATGGGGAGCTGGATAGATTGCTGGGGGTGCAAGAGAATTGGGTGCTGGAGAGATGGCTGAGTTTGTTAGAGAATGGGGTACTGGAGAGATGGCTGCGTTTGTTAGAGAATGGGGTGCTGAAGAGATGGCTGAGTTTGTTAGAGAATGGAGTGCTGGAAAAATGGGTGGTCTTCAGGTTGCTGACTGTCAGGATCCCGGCGCACAGTATACCAGCGCCGGAATCCCGACAGCTGGCATACCGACAGTTTTTCTCCCTCGTGGGGGTTCACGACCCCCCTGGAGGGAGTACAGATAGCGTGGCGCCTTCCCGCAGCGTGGCGAGCGCAGCGAGCCCGCTAGGGGCTCATTTGCGCTCGCCATGCTGTCAGTAAGCCGGCGGTCGGGCTTCCGGCGCCGGTATGCTGGTCGCCGGGAGCCCGGCAGCCGGCATATCATACTACACCCGGAGAGATGGCTGGGGTTGTCAGAGAATAGGGTGCTGGAGAGATGGCTGAGGGTGTCAGAGAATAGGGTGCTTGAGATATGGCTGAGGGTGTCAGAAAATGGGAGGCTGGAGAGATGGCTGGTGATTTCAGAGGATGGGGTGCTGGAGAGATGTCTGGGGGTGTCTGAGACTGGGGTGCTGGATAAGGAAGTATAGTTGGAGGTATCAGGGTGGGGTGCTGGAGAGATTGCTGAGGGTGTTAGAGAATGGGGTGCTGAAGCATATAGTGTGGTTGAGGGTATCAGAATGGGGTCCTGAAGAGATGGCTGGTGGTATCAGAAAATGAGGTGCTGGAGTAGGGGCATGGTTGTGGTGTCAGGGAACGGGCTGTTGGATCATGAAGTGTGGTTGGGGGTATCAGCATGGCGTGTTGGAGATATTGCTGGGGGGTTTCAGTGATCCAAGGATACAGATTAAATAGAAGTTTAAAAAAACCTGTGCATAAAAATGTCTTCCACTTACCTGCCATCTCCACACTCCCCTATCTCCCTTTTCAGTAGACACATTACCCAAATCAACATCCGCTTCGCCCATTAACTTTGTCACTGCATAAGTGGGCCAATCACCTCTCCACTCCTACTCACCCGTCAAAGCTAGCCAATGCACTGAATCCTCAGCCCTGGCCATTACACAGCCTCACCTGCTGATTGGCTAGTCTGCCGTCACCAGTTCTACATAGCCAGATTATCTGTCAGGCTGGCCCTGTTCACACTGGCGAGTAGCTGGCCCAGGTGGCCTAGCTGTCAGTAGACCAGAAAAGGCAGGACACCTGGCTGCTGGCCCCTGCATCACCGTGGGCCCCGATGACATGCAGCAGCTGCACTGCTGTTAGATCTGCTCCTGACATAATTGCAAACAAATGCAGACCAGCACAGAAAGGTATAAATATGCCTGTGACTAGCCAATTGCAGGTGTCTGAGGGTTGATGCAAATACACAGTGATAATGATGACTGACACTAGCTCTATCTAACCTGTTGTGATTGGCTGATAAATTCCCTCTAAAGATGACAAACACTGACTTTTTATTTATTTATGCATACATTATATGATTTTGTGGCCATATTTAAAAATAATTGTTTTGCTGCCTTCATTTGAATGTGAAAAAATGATACCTACTGTCTTGTATCTGCATCGCAATCTGCATTGGATCACATCATGATCATGGGCACTGCACTCTGCCAGTTGGCTTAAGCGAAGCTTACGCAGACTCGCCGTGCCAGGTCCAGGACTCGGCATGCCTACAAAATGGGGGCAATACCCCCGTTTTGCAGAACAGTCCCAGCCCCTGTTCTGCCCCCAAAATGCAGCTGCATGTTAATTATTCTACAGCTAAGGGGGGGGGACTGCTAGCGATTACACAGGACCCGCTCTGTGCATGTGCAGACCCCCAACAGTCAGATTTGTATGCAAACCATCGAGTTTCCGTACAAATCCAAATCAAGCCCAGTGTGTGGAAGTATAAGTACGTCTGCTGGAAACCTGATATGTGCTCTATACGATACAGAGCTACTGTAGATGCATCTTGTAATGTCTACACCTCAGTCTGTGGGTGTAAATACGCAATTTTTACATGCATTTTTTTTTGCGCAAATTACATTCAGTATGCCTCTAATTCAGTAACAGGCCCATAATGTACAGCACAAACAATGCTAACAATAAAATAATGAAATAAGTGATTTTGAGGAAAGAGGCGCTGTAAAAACATTCCCATTGTTATATGTAATAGAAATAAAACCTTCATTTAAGATTTCACTATCACAATTCCTAATAGGTAAATATTTTTATGCCCTTCTATATCGTTTAAACAGTTAGTTGCGGATATTGCACTTGACTTTCAGATACATAAAATGTTCCTGCTTCTGAGAACTAATTATGAAATCTGGCCCTTTGTGACTGAGCTAATTCTGTTCAGGTTGACTGCATGTTCAAGTCTGACTCTAGATGCCCATCTAATGTGTACTGTGACCACGTATCCAGGTGGATTAAGGTAATTACCTATCTGAACACTTCCCTTATGATACATTTTATAATAATGGAATACAAGCTTTTCTATTGAGGCTGCCAAATTGTTCACATAAAATATCCTTATTTTAAAATATAGACTGGACATGTGAAGGGCTAAATCTTCCCTCACTAGTGTGTTTGAAATCGGTTTCATCGGGTCCTGCCGTTACAGATTGTGGAGATGTAGCATGTAACTGGGCTGTGGGGAGTAACATCAGCCGAAATACACTCTGCTATGTAATACAGTTATAATAAGGGAAGACGCAGTGCATATGTTATACAGTAAGCTATTCTAAAACACATGGGGAAAGTATGCTACCTAGGGAATGTGGATAGGACATGAAGCGGATGACATATGCTTTTGTATTCTATGGGGTAAAATTTTCTAAAGTTTCTAAAACAGAATTGGTGATGTTGCCCTTAGCAACCAATCAGATGCTGTCTATCATTTCTCTATTGCCTTTTAGAAAATGATAGCATCTGATTGGTTGCTATGGGCAACATCTCCAATTCTGTGTTTTAGAAGCTTTAGTAAATTTACCTCTAAGGGTCTTAAAGGCCTTAACATGGTCTCCAGTCTCCTTTTTATTTTGGCTTAGTTCCCTCCAACCCATTGGTAAAACTCCATGCTGTTGCTGAAACGTATCCAACCATGGTGGAAATTTACTAAGGTCCCGATTCCATTCGAGTTTGCTTTTTTTTTCTAAGTGTCATCTCAGGAATTTACTAAACACAAATCTCTGCAGTGTTGGGGCTATTCGTATTGAGATACACTGCCGACCACACAAACACGAATCAAAAGACCATCGGTCAAACACGGCTGTTATTTTATACAACAGGTGAATTTATTAAGAATTCGTATTCTCAATCACTGCCGGGAAAGCATGGAATTCGTACAGAAATGGATCTTTCAAATAGAACTGCTTTTGGCTGGCATGTTTAGATAGTCATGCATGGTTCAGTGAGATCAGTGCATGCTTCTTTGTGTAAAAGTTTGTGAAATAGTTAAAAGTAAAATAAAATTGCGTGGGGTCACCCCTCCTAAGCATAACCAGCTCCGAGCTCTTTGAGCCGGCCCTGGTTGTTAAAATACTGGTGGGGAAATGTGTAGGGGTCCCCCGCATTGTTAAAACGAGCACTGGGCTCAACTAGGCAAGAAGATAATGCCACAGCCAGGGGACACATTTATGTTAGTCCCTGTGGCCGTGGCATTACCCCCCTAACTAGTCACCCCTGGCAGGGGTTCCCTGGGGGAGTAGGGACCCCTTAGATCAAGGGGTCCCCCACCTCCAGGCACCCAAGGACCAGGGTTGAAGCCCGAGGCTGTCCCCAGCACCCCTGGGCGGTGGGTGCTGGGCTGATAGCCAAAAAAAGTGTAAAAATAGAATATAGTCTTTTGCTGTGGAACTACAAGTCCCAGCAATCCTCCCCTGCATGCTGGTACTTGGAGAACCAAAAGTATCAGCATGTGGGAAATTAACGGGCCCGTTGGTACCTGTAGTTCCACAACAAAAGAAATACCCAAAAAAATCAGGACACACACATCTTGATAGTACAAGTTTAATACACAAACATGCACACTAACACACTCACACATACTTACCTAGTGTTCCACAGAGCCCATTTGTCCCCTTGTCTAGTAGAATCCATTGGTGTACCTGTAAAACAAAACCCAATATACTCACCTATAATCCAGTGAAGATTGGTCCTCTTCTTCCATGTAGGCATCCACAGGGTTAAAAATAACAAACCGAAAAAACCCAGTCCACGCCACTAAAGGGATCCATGTTTACACATGGCTCCCCTTTCCCCAAATGCTGGGACCCCCCCGTGACTGCTGTCACTAGAGGACCCGGCAGCCAATCAGGGAGCACCACGTCAAAGCACTCTCCTGATTGGCTTTACGCTCCTGGCTTGTCAATCAGGCGGAGCGCACCGGCTATAATGGAGGATCGCTAACCGCAATTTTCCCACCATAGACTGTAATGGAGGACCGCGATCCTCCATTATAGTCTATGGTGGGAAAATTGCTGTCTGTGGCTAACCACAAGGTTAATTGAGGCCACTCTTGTGGGTGACCTCAATTAACCTAGTGATTATACGCAGACCGCAATTTTTCCACCATAGACTATAATGAAGGACCGCGATCCTCCATTATAGCCGGTGTGCCCCACAGCATGGCAAGCGTAGCGAGCCCAGAGGGCGCTTCATTGCAATCGCCCCTGCCGGTATTCTGGCAGCCGGGATTCTGGCGGTCAGCAAACTGATGCCGGGAACCCCGCGTGCTGGCATACAATACCCAACGCGGTGCAATTAATGTCAGTTCTACAGTAGGTCCACTATCTGTAGAAGAAATCGGGCATCCTGAAGAGTGTTGATGTGGTCCCAGCCCCCAATCGTGTCCTTTGCCACTTTATATAGCAATGAAACTGAATGCTTGAGTCCAGCAATCAAAGCCAGTTTGTGGACAGGAAAGCCTTATGGAGTTGCCATTCTCAGCAGTGATCCAGTGCCTTAACCAGGGAGGGTATCGAATACTTTATGCTGTTTGTGGGTGGGCACGCTTGACACCCCACTGGACTTTGTATGCATGCTGTATTATTATATTGTTGCTTTCATGTTTTATCTACACTACTATGGAAATTATATATATGTATTTTTTTATTAAAACGTACTTCACTATCATATCCTTTCTTTCCTTTCTATTTTGGATGAGTGCGGACTAAGAAGCTTTATTAAGGTCACACAGCCAGAAAGAATAAGGATTTAATGGTGTGCTGTAGGAGATCCTAAGGGAAGAAGTCTTTTACCACAAGACTATCTAGAGATTATCCTGGATTTATGAAATTTGATTGCGTTTGACTTTAAACATCACCCTTTTGATTATCCCAGTAGTGCGCACAACTGCAAGTATTTTTTTCTATGTTCTGTGAATTTTGGGGTGCTGGTGACCACCTCAGCTCTTGTTGCTGCACTGTTGTTTGAAGCGCGAGTTTTTCTACTGTTTCTATTTGTTTTATTATTATAATATGTTCTTGGGAAATTAAACATAATGTTTATGATTCAGATGTAGGAGCAATTAGATAAAGGAGCAAAAAAACACGTTACACTGCAGTTTGGGCAAATTTTAAATATTCAGATGGATTTAAAGGGTGGCATCCTATTAGCAGCAGTAATTTACTCCTGCTAATAGGTTCGCCGGGGGCTATCCAATTAGCCCCAATAACCAGCATTTATATGGAATTATGCTCCGGCAACTGAAGCATAATCTGCGATAAACAGCCCTAGGAGCAGCGATAACACTTGGGATGGGGTTCTTGTTCCAGATGGGTGTAGTATGTTATGCCAGCATTCGGGTTCCCAGTGGCCAGCATACCGGCGCCGGAATCCTGACCGCCGGCATACCGACAGCTGGGCGAACGCGAATGAGCCCCTTGCAGGCACGGGGGCGCGCTATGGCCGCCACGCTAACTATTCTCCCTCCAGGAGGGTTGTGGACCCCCAAGAGGGAGAAAAGCTGTTGGTATGCCGGTGGTCAGGATTCCGGCACCAGTATGCTGGTCATTGGGATCCCGGCCGCCGGCAAACTGAAGATCACCCGTTCCAGATCCCATGTGTTATTGCACAATAGCTGGTCCTATTTTGGCCGATAAAAAGAGCCTATAATTGGATAATAGATATCAGTAAAAAAGGCTGTTTTCATGGGCTGAAAAATTATCAATTCTAATTGAATACTACCCAAAGCTGGGTGAAAACAAGTTTGGAAAAAAACAAAGCAAAAGTATTTATTTATTTACATACAGAGCAGACAGTATTTTCCCTGCTTTCAAAATAAACAAACAAATGCATTTGTACTCATTGTTCTGCAACATTTTTTATTTTTTATTTCAGGGCCTCCTGTTTTAATAAATTTACCACTACCTCTGAACCAGGCCCTTGTTCTGTCCATGTCTTGTGTTTTTTTTCTCTGGATGTCATTGTATCCACCCACAGCCGAAAGAAATGGGTAAGTTAATTGGCTTCTGGCTAAATTGGCCCTGGTGTTTGCTCTTTTCCCTGTGTTAAGGAAATTAGATTGTAAGCTTCACTGGGCATGGAGTGATGTGTGCAAAAATATTATTTGATTGTACAGTGCGGTGGATGATTTTGTGTAAAGAATCAAAAACAATAATTTGAACAAAAAAAATCTTTAATTTCAAAATTATAGACATAAAACTTATATTTAATACAAATATATAAAACCAAGTGACCAAATATAATACATCTGATAAATTGAAGACAAAATAACCCAGAAAGATATACTCTAAATTACAAACCACTGCACTGTGTGTTATTGTTGTGAGCTGTCAGCAGACAAAATGAAAAATAGGTTTAATAGTTGCTCCTTGACCTGTTTTATATTTTATGTCAATTATAACAGTACAGAACCGTGCCTAATTATATACAGCATAGATGTATGGAAATGAGGAGAGTATTTGTATTCTATACCAACTATTGTTTAGAAAACAATTCACCTTACTGTGTTCAAAGTTCATTAAAAATAATATAATATATGTGTGCATTGGGATTGGGAATATATATATATATATATATATATATATAATATTTTTTTCATCTAAGTGTAGTATTTTTGTCCAATGCAATAAAACAACAAACAAAAAACAATATAAAAGATAGCTTACAGGAACATAAGAAGGACACAAGCACTACCTAAGTGGTGTGTTTTTTCAAGATCCAACTTTTTTATATTGATATACCAAACATAATTTTAGATACAGTGCACCAGTGCACTTTGCAGTTGACTAATTGAATGCCCAAACTATATACTGTATATAATACAGCGAATAACCAACTAGAATGCATACAAATGAAACACCTCTAGAGCCCCCAAAATATCTAATTCCATAAGTAGTTCATGGTGTTCACAAGCCACTTTTAACCATTAAAATTAAAATACTACTGCTCCAATCAGTAAAATCTATGGCTTCTACAGCACAGTGCAAGAATACTGACCTTGTAATAGTCTGAGTAAGGTAGAGCTTACTGTACATAAAATATCTAAATACAGGTTAAGTATCCCATATCCAAATATTCAGAAATACGGAATATTCCGAAATACGGAATCTTTTGAGTGAGAGTGAGATAGTGAAAACTTTGTTTTCTGATGGCTCAATGTACACACACTTTGTTTAATACACAAAGTTATTAAAAATATTGTATTAAATGACCTTCAGGCTGTGTGTATAAGGTATATATGAAACATAACTGAATTTTGTGAATATACACACACTTTGTTTAACGCACAAAGTTATTAAAAATATTGGCTAAAATGACCTTCAGGCTGTGTGTATTAGGTGTATATGAAACATAAAGGCATTCTGTGCTTAGACTTAGGTTCCATCACCATGATATATCATTATGGTATGCAATTATTCCAAAATACGGAAAAATCCGATATCCAAAATACTTCTGGTCCCAAGCATTTTGGATAAGGGAGACTCAACATGTAATACTATTACAGTAATACTTAAACTTGCTAGAAAAAGGATAGCAATACAGATTAAATGTCCCTCATGGCTCTCCATGCACATAAACAGTAGGTTAGATTTAGGCTTCAATCAGGGCTAATGTTAGGCTGCAATTAGAGTTACAGTCATATACCAATGAGTGAGATCAAATATAAGTGCAAAAAGATTTTTGGCTGGTCCCATATATAATAACTTCTATTGTCTTCAATTTGTCTCTCAAAAGGAGAGTTTATATATATATATATATATATATATATATATATACATACACACACACACAATACGTTGTACACTAAGGGGTTGAACACTGAGTTTGCAAATGCACCATTTTTATAAAAACTATATATACTATATGGTTTTCTGTCAGACATTTCTTTCTAGTCCTATAGTATAATATTTTCCTATTTTATAATATGCTCAGTTTCCTGCCTTCTGATATTATTTCAACATTTAACTTTTCCTAATTGTGTTAACATTTAAGAAATTTGAAAAGTTCTACAATATATTCAACTTGGTAGGTTAAATAGTCTCTATCTATCAAGTTACTGGTGGGATAGTTGAGAGCCATTTAGTCAAGTTGGGCACAAGTGGCTATGCTTCATTTATTGAATGGGGGACAATGGCTTCTAAAACAACATATTTCTGCTATCCTCGCTCTCTTATACATTGAACAGATTATGGGGGTTATCCAGTTATTTTATTTTTTTTCATTATCACATTTTTGTTACCTATACAATTATTCTGTTTTATTTTATTTTCACTTGAAAACACATAGAATCGAGGATAAGTTCCCGGACCTATGTGTTTTTTCAAAAAAAGTGGGGCTGATAAGACTGGTTATCACAGATTTTTCCGTCTGCCTCCGGCAGGTGGGAAAGCAAAACCCAATAACTGCTGGCATCGGGGACAATTGAATTTCTCCGGGGGTCAATTAGCATGGTGAATTACTGTGGCTAACTGCATATCACCATATGATTACTATTGGCAGATTTTACCCTTACTAATGAGCATTCTTGCCCCTTCCATTACTTACTTACCAGTGCAACTCTATATGACTGTGCTGTTACTAGTGAGCAACATTTTTTTGCATTGGCTGCCTCACTTTTATTGGTCTTCCCAGGCACTGGCTGCACATCTACAACTGACCGTTTATTTCTAAATTTCCTGTACCAGTGGATTGTAAATGTTTACTGTACACATTTTTGGTGAGCTCATATACAGTACAATACATTCTCTCTTTGGTTGCAACTGTCTTTTTGAAAATGATGACTTTATCTTTATGGTAATTATGGGAGGAATTCAAATAGCATCGCAGGGGTGCAGCTACCGGGTTAAGTGTCCACAACTATTCAGTTGATTGCATTGCACAGGGCACTTAACTGCCCATGGCTTAGTCACAGTAAACTGCATCTCTCTGGTAAGGGCCGGCTGCAATGCTGTTACCGCACGTGGTAACACCGCTATTAGTCCTGAGGCACTAGTAAATGCAACTTCTGCTCAGACCCTCAGGAGCGTGTGAGCAGAAATCCAGGTTTACTGTGCAAGCAATTTCATAGCACATATCCCAGGAGCTACATCCCTGCAATGCTAATTGAATTCCCCCTCTGTGATAGTTACAGTAGATATATACACATTTGTAGGTGGTATTTATTAGGGAATGCTAAAAGTTCTGGAGATGAGGCAGAGTTGGAACAAATATAGGGGTATATGCAATTGCGGTCGAATTCCCAAAAATGTCGAAAAACGGGGGATTTTCGACACAAAAAAAAATCGACAATGCAATACAGTACTTTTCAACAAAAAAACGGACTTTTCAGATTCGACTTTTTGCAATTCGACATTTTGAAAATTCGACATGTCTGCAGTGGTAAAAATGCGGCAATTCGACAAAAGTATATTCAATTGAAGAATGTCGATTTGACTTTAGTGCTTATCGACAGTAATATCGTCAATTTCCTTCCGCCTCACTTTGCTGGCGGAATCTAATTAAAAAAATGTAAAACATGTTTTTTTGTGTGTTTTTTTTATTGCTAATAGCATATCTATTTATATTAGAAGGGATTATGTACTTGGTTTGTCTATTAGAGGGACACAAGTATTATTTATATATTTTTAAAAATAATATTTTTTTTTTTAACTGACTAAAATAGAGAGAGCATGGTTTTTAGTGGGAAGGGGTGGGAATGGGTTAAAATCAAGAAAAAAAAATGCGTGGGGTCCCCCCTCCTAAGCATAATCAGCCTCGGGCTCTTCGAGCCGATCCTGGCTGTAAAAATACGGGGGGGAAACGGACAGGGGATCCCCCATATTTTTAGAACCAGCACCGGGCTCTGCATCCGGTCCTGGTGCAAAAAATATGGGGGACAAAAAGCGTAGGGGTCCCCCGTATTTTTTGTACCAGTACCGGGCTCCACTAGCTGGGGAGATAATGCCACAGCCGGGGGACACTTTTATACCGGTCCCTGCGGCCGTGGCATTAAAACCCCAACTAATCACCCCTGGCCGGAGTACCCTGGAGGAGTGGGGACCCCTTAAATCAAGGGTTCCCCCCCTCCAGCCACCCAAGGGCCAGGGGTGAAGCCCGAGGCTGTCCCCCCCATCCAAGGGCTGCGGATGGGGGGCTGATAGCCTTGTTGAAAATGAAAGAATATTGTTTTTTGCAGAAGAACTACAAGTCCCAGCAAGCCTCCCCTGCAAGCTGGTACTTGGAGAACCACAAGTACCAGCATGCGGGGGGGGGGGGGGGAACGGGCCTGCTGGTACCTGTAGTTCTACTGCAAAAAAAATACCCAAATTAAAACAGGACACGCACACCTTTAAAGTACAACTTTATTACATACATGTCGACACACACACATACTTACCTATGTTGACACGACGTTCGGTCCACTTGTCCAAGTAGAATCCACGGGGTGTACCTGAAAATAAAATTATACTCACCTAAATCCAGTGTCCTGTTATTATTTGTAATCCTCGTACTTGGCAAAAAAAAATGCATACCCGATCCACACGGACTGAAAGGGGTCCCATGTTTACACATGGGACCCCTTTCCCCGAATGCTGTGACCCCCCATGACTCCTGTCACTGAGGGTCACTTCAGGCAATCAGGGAGCGCCACGTCCTGGCACTCTCCTGATTGCCTATGCGCGTCTGAGCTGGCAGACAGCGCATTGCACAGCCCCTCCATTATATTCAATGGTGGGAATTTTGCGGTCAGCGGTGAGGTTACCCGTGGTCAGCCGCTGACCGCGGGTGACCTCACCGCTGACCGCAAAGTTCCCACCATTGACACCTCAGACGCGCATAGCCAATCAGGAGAGTGCCACGATGTGGCGCTCCCTGATTGGCTGAAGGGACCCTCTGTGACAGCAGTCACGGGGGGTCTCTGCATTCGGGGAAAGGGGTCCCATGTGTAAACATGGGACCCCTTTCAGTCCGTGTGGATCGGGTATGCGTTTTTTTTTTTTTTTTTTGCCAAGTATGTGGATTACAAATAATAACAGGACACTGGATTTAGGTGAGTATAATTTTATTTTCAGGTATCCCGGATTGTCGTCGACATTGGAGACATGGACAGAGTCAGCGTGTCAACATAGGTAAGTATGTATGTGTCGGCATGTATGTAATAAAGTTGTACTTTCAAGGTGTGCGTGTCCTGTTTTTATTTGGGTATTTTTTTTGCAGAAGAACTACAGGTACCAGCGGACCCGTTTTCCCCCTGCATGCTGGTACTTGTGGTTCTCCAAGTACCAGCTTGCGGGGAGGCTTGCTGGGACTTGTAGGTCTTCTGCAAAAAAACAATATTCTTTCATTTTCAACAAGGCTATCAGCCCCCCATCCGCAGCCCTTGGATGGGGGGACAGCCTCGGGCTTTACCCCTGGCCCTTGGGTGGCGACCCCTTTATTTAAGGGGTCCCCACTCCTCCAGGGTACCCCGTCCAGGGGTGACTAGTTGGGTATTTAATGCCACGGCCGCAGGGAGCGGTATAAAAGTGTCCCCCGGCTGTGGCATTATCTGTCCAGCTAGTGGAGCCCGGTGCTGGTACAAAAAATACGGGGGGCCCCTACGCTTTTTGTCCCCCGTATTTTTTGCACCATGACCAGGCGCAGAGCCCGGTGCTGGTTGTGAAAATACGGGGGATCCCCTGTCATTCCCCCCCCCCCCCGTATTTTTACAACCAGGACCCGCTCAAAGAGCCTGAGGCTGGTTATGCTTAGGAGGGGGGACCCCACGCATTTTTCCCAGTGTTTTTTAACCCTTTCTGCGCCGTGGGAAAAGTCGAATCCAGGATGCACTTATCCGTCAATTCCTCCGTTTTTCAAAAGCGGGACTGTCGAATCCGTTTTGTATTGAATATGTCGAATTCCGGCACCCCCCGGCCGGAATTCGACTGTCGAATTGTGTCGAATTTAAAAACGGTCGAATTCCAGCCGGAATTCGACCGCAATTGCATATACCCCATAGTGTGCTCTTTTATTTCCATCAAAATTACATTGTGCATGCACACCAAAAATTCTCACATTTCCACTCCATGCTGACTGTGTTTACCAACTATCGTGCTTAGAAACATGGGCTGTGAGTTGGAAGCACAATGTAAGAGTACAATAAAGGCAGGTGTGTGCTAAATCTATCCAATGCTGACCACATGAAAGAATGCAAATATGCCTATTAAAAGACATGACTGGCTCTGCAAGCTGAGCAAAATACTCCTTTTTCTGGGCTACAAATGAATTCTAACTCAATATGATTCCTTCTGTGTGTTCTACAACGTTGTCAGTATTTTTCGGTAAATTAAACTCATTGTTAGAATATGGTGTGATATCTATTCTACCAACTACAATTACCATGAAGATAGGAGGGGTCATGCTCCCATCCCCGCATCTTCAGATCAACTGGATACACCGGCAGCAAAGAGTCAGACATTGCCCCGGGGCTGCTTTTGTAAATCACTATATGTCTGATCAGAGATGTTATACACTGTTCAAAGATTTATTCACACAAAATTCAAAGCACATTTGAAGGTAAGAATTAAACAGGCCACAACCAGAACACACTGCTCAATAAACGGTGGCATGATACACAATTATTTCGATATCCTGAATCCAATGAAATCATGCAGTGTTGCAGAAAGTTCAATATCCAGGTACTGTAAAATTAATTATGTTTTTCTTCAACCTTAATAAGCTAATGTATCTCTCATGTACTATAGCACTCTAACTTTCTGATCGTTCACCCATGATCTGCCGACAGCAAACAACAGACCATTCACATCGGCTTTTCCATCCAGCAGATATATTAGCTGTATGCAGAGAAAGATGAATGTTAACAATTTGCTAAATATTTTAAAACAAATACATTTTGTAAGAGCGCGTAAAGCTTCACCCAATCACATGGCAAGCTGAGTTCATCACAGCTTCTCATCGTTTATAAGGTGTTATGTGCTTCATTAAACACAGCCCTGTGCGCACAAGAGACTGTAGCAAGAAGAGACATCTTCATCTATATTTAATAACACTGATCAACACTCTACACACTTTATTGACAATTTTGGCAGTGGTGCATCTATAATGGGTGCAGTGCGTTCAGTGCACACGGGCCACTGGGTCCAGATGGGGCCCACACCACACACACTGCATCCATTTCTTCTATACTTACCTTTCTGGTGTCCGTGTCTGGGCCCCCTCCTCTCCCATAGCTGGCAGCGTCGCTGTTAGTGCTCTGAGCACTAGAGATACTGGCACAGTGCCAGAGTCTACAGCGCATGTGTAGGTCTCCGAAAAAATGGCCTCCGTGCCATTTTTTTGGAGTCCTGCGCATGCGCTGCAGACTCTGGAACTGTGCTAGAGTCTCTATTGCTCAGAATGCTAACAGTGGTGCTGCCAGCTCCAGGAGAGGAGGGGGCACACACACGGAGATTGCACACGGGTCCCCTCCTCTCTAGATACGCCAGTGGATTGGCGGGTATATTTGTAGTGCCGATTCCAAAAATGACATACTTTTATGCTAAATTGCATATCATTTTTTAGATACACGGACGAGAAACAAGAAAAACAATAGAAAATGTGAGCCGCTCAACTGCCAACTGTCAAACGACAGTTGCTAATCACTTATATACATAGGGGGGATACTCTAGAACACAGGTTCTCAAACTCGGTCCTCAGGACCCCACACGGTTCATGTTTTGCAGGTCACCTGTAGATTTTTAAAATGTGACAGTTGGTGATACACAGCACACCAGCTGGGTGACATGGAAAACGTGAACCGTGTGGGGTCCTGAGGACCGAGTTTGAGAACCGCTGCTCTAGAACACAGGTTCTCAAACTCGGTCCTCAGGACCCCACACGGTTCATGTTTTGCAGGTCACCTGTAGATTTTTAAAATGTGGCAGTTGGTGATACACAGTGCGTCTGCTGGGTGACATGGAAAACATGAACCGTGTGGGGTCCTGAGGACCGAGTTTGAGAACCACTGCTCTAGAATGTTCGCGGAGCAAACACAGAGAATACTCACGTTTCACATAGAATTAACTGGAAGATTCCCATATGCACATATAACAGCTTAGTTACCTATTAATTGAGGGTATCCATTATCTCAAGAAATACAGCCAATTCAAGAAAACTAAATTCATTTTTTAATTAAGTAATCTTAAAATACCCTAAATTCTTTCAAATGTCCTTGGCAACTAAACATATATAATTTTTTAAGTTAGCCTGTGTAATTATTCATGATAATTGGATTTGCTTTTCTCTTATCTGACCATTTTGTTTTGACAAAGGAAAGTTTTGGAACTTGTACAAAAGTTCTACTGAGCCGCTTCCAATTGTTTTGCCATTCCCTATTCTTCCTGTAGTTGCACATTTCCTCACCTCTGCAGCCACACCATCACAATCCCACTGCTACACATCCTCCTGCACTGCCAATGTGCTCTCTCTATTTGGCTCACTCTACTGTAGGGTCAGTATAGTGCCATCAGGCAGAACCAATCTTTAGGCTTCCCGTGACATCATATATAGTAAGATGTTTTTTGCTTCAGACATGTAAATAAATGTGGGCTCATGTGCTTTGCATGCAAAAGTTTGCTTTTAAATCCCAGCCTGGCTCTATAGAAATTAAAACAAATTGTACAAAATGCTCTAAAATGCAACCAAAATCAGACCTTTGTTGTTACAGGCAATTCATTAATTCTGTGTATTTCCTAGAGATGAGCGCCGGAAATTTTTCGGGTTTTGTGTTTTGGTTTTGGGTTCGGTTCCGCGGCCGTGTTTTGGGTTCGACCGCGTTTTGGCAAAACCTCACCGAATTTTTTTTGTCGGATTCGGGTGTGTTTTGGATTCGGGTGTTTTTTTCCAAAAAACCTAAAAAACAGCTTAAATCATAGAATTTGGCGGTCATTTTGATCCCAAAGTATTATTAACCTCAAAAACCATAATTTCCACTCATTTTCAGTCTATTCTGAATACCTCACACCTCACAATATTATTTTTAGTCCTAAAATTTGCACCGAGGTCGCTGTGTGAGTAAGATAAGCGACCCTAGTGGCCGACACAAACACCGGGCCCATCTAGGAGTGGCACTGCAGTGTCACGCAGGATGGCCCTTCCAAAAAACCCTCCCCAAACAGCACATGACGCAAAGAAATAAAGAGGCGCAATGAGGTAGCTGTGTGAGTAAGATTAGCGACCCTAGTGGCCGACACAAACACCGGGCCCATCTAGGAGTGGCACTGCAGTGTCACGCAGGATGTCCCTTCCAAAAAACCCTCCCCAAACAGCACATGACGCAAAGAAAAAAAGAGGCGCAATGAGGTAGCTGTGTAAGTAAGATAAGCGACCCTAGTGGCCGACACAAACACCGGGCCCATCTAGGAGTGTCACTGCAGTGTCACGCAGGATGTCCCTTCCAAAAAACCCTCCCCAAACAGCACATGACGCAAAGAAAAAAAGAGGCGCAATGAGGTAGCTGTGTGAGTAAGATAAGCGACCCTAGTGGCCGACACAAACACCGGGCCCATCTAGGAGTGGCACTACAGTGTCACGCAGGATGTCCCTTCCAAAAAACCCTCCCCAAACAGCACATGACGCAAAGAAAAAGAAAAGAAAAAAGAGGTGCAAGATGGAATTGTCCTTGGGCCCTCCCACCCACCCTTATGTTGTATAAACAAAACAGGACATGCACACTTTAACCAACCCATCATTTCAGTGACAGGGTCTGCCACACGACTGTGACTGATATGACGGGTTGGTTTGGACCCCCCCCAAAAAAAGAAGCAATTAATCTCTCCTTGCACAAACTGGCTCTACAGAGGCAAGATGTCCACCTCATCATCACCCTCTGATATATCACCGTGTACATCCCCCTCCTCACAGATTATCAATTCGTCCCCACTGGAATCCACCATCTCAGCTCCCTGTGTACTTTGTGGAGGCAATTGCTGCTGGTCAATGTCTCCGCGGAGGAATTGATTATAATTCATTTTAATGAACATCATCTCCACATTTTCTGGATGTAACCTCGTACGCCGATTGCTGACAAGGTGAGCGGCGGCACTAAACACTCTTTCGGAGTACACACTTGTGGGAGGGCAACTTAGGTAGAATAAAGCCAGTTTGTGCAAGGGCCTCCAAATTGCCTCTTTTTCCTGCCAGTATAAGTACGGACTGTGTGACGTGTCTACTTGGATGCGGTCACTCATATAATCCTCCACCATTCTATCAATGTTGAGAGAATCATATGCAGTGACAGTAGACGACATGTCCGTAATCGTTGTCAGGTCCTTCAGTCCGGACCAGATGTCAGCATCAGCAGTCGCTCCAGACTGCCCTGCATCACCGCCAGCGGGTGGGCTCGGAATTCTGAGCCTTTTCCTCGCACCCCCAGTTGCGGGAGAATGTGAAGGAGGAGATGTTGACAGGTCGCGTTCCGCTTGACTTGACAATTTTGTCACCAGCAGGTCTTTCAACCCCAGCAGACTTGTGTCTGCCGGAAAGAGAGATCCAAGGTAGGCTTTAAATCTAGGATCGAGCACGGTGGCCAAAATGTAGTGCTCTGATTTCAACAGATTGACCACCCGTGAATCCTTGTTAAGCGAATTAAGGGCTCCATCCACAAGTCCCACATGCCTAGCGGAATCGCTCCGTGTTAGCTCCTCCTTCAATGTCTCCAGCTTCTTCTGCAAAAGCCTGATGAGGGGAATGACCTGACTCAGGCTGGCAGTGTCTGAACTGACTTCACGTGTGGCAAGTTCAAAGGGCATCAGAACCTTGCACAACGTTGAAATCATTCTCCACTGCGCTTGAGACAGGTGCATTCCACCTACTATATCGTGCTCAATTGTATAGGCTTGAATGGCCTTTTGCTGCTCCTCCAACCTCTGAAGCATATAGAGGGTTGAATTCCACCTCGTTACCACTTCTTGCTTCAGATGATGGCAGGGCAGGTTCAGTAGTTTTTGGTGGTGCTCCAGTCTTCTGTACGTGGTGCCTGTACGCCGAAAGTGTCCCGCAATTCTTCTGGCCACCGACAGCATCTCTTGCACGCCCCTGTCGTTTTTTAAAAAATTCTGCACCACCAAATTCAAGGTATGTGCAAAACATGGGACGTGCTGGAATTTGCCCATATTTAATGCACACACAATATTGCTGGCGTTGTCCGATGCCACAAATCCACAGGAGAGTCCAATTGGGGTAAGCCATTCCGCGATGATCTTCCTCAGTTGCCGTAAGAGGTTTTCAGCTGTGTGCGAATTCTGGAAAGCGGTGATACAAAGCGTAGCCTGCCTAGGAAAGAGTTGGCGTTTGCGAGATGCTGCTACTGGTGCCGCCGCTGCTGTTCTTGCGGCGGGAGTCCATACATCTACCCAGTGGGCTGTCACAGTCATATAGTCCTGACCCTGCCCTGCTCCACTTGTCCACATGTCCGTGGTTAAGTGGACATTGGGTACAACTGCATTTTTTAGGACACTGGTGAGTCTTTTTCTGACGTCCGTGTACATTCTCGGTATCGCCTGCCTAGAGAAGTGGAACCTAGATGGTATTTGGTAACGGGGGCACACTGCCTCAATAAATTGTCTAGTTCCCTGTGAACTAACGGCGGATACCGGACGCACGTCTAACACCAACATAGTTGTCAAGGCCTCAGTTATCCGCTTTGCAGCAGGATGACTGCTGTGATATTTCATCTTCCTCGCAAAGGACTGTTGAACAGTCAATTGCTTACTGGAAGTAGTACAAGTGGGCTTACGACTTCCCCTCTGGGATGACCATCGACTCCCAGCAGCAACAACAGCAGCGCCAGCAGCAGTAGGCGTTACACGCAAGGATGCATCGGAGGAATCCCAGGCAGGAGAGGACTCGTCAGAATTGCCAGTGACATTGCCTGCAGGACTATTGGCATTCCTGGGGAAGGAGGAAATTGACACTGAGGGAGTTGGTGGGGTGGTTTGCGTGAGCTTGGTTACAAGAGGAAGGGATTTACTGGTCAGTGGACTGCTTCCGCTGTCACCCAAAGTTTTTGAACTTGTCACTGACTTATTATGAATGCGCTGCAGGTGACGTATAAGGGAGGATGTTCCGAGGTGGTTAACGTCCTTACCCCTACTTATTACAGCTTGACAAAGGGAACACACGGCTTGACACCTGTTGTCCGCATTTCTGGTGAAATACTTCCACACCGAAGAGCTGATTTTTTTGGTATTTTCACCAGGCATGTCAACGGCCATATTCCTACCACGGACAACAGGTGTCTCCCCGGGTGCCTGACTTAAACAAACCACCTCACCATCAGAATCCTCCTGGTCAATTTCCTCCCCAGCGCCAGCAACACCCATATCCTCCTCATCCTGGTGTACTTCAACACTGACATCTTCAATCTGACTATCAGGAACTGGACTGCGGGTGCTCCTTCCATCACTTGCAGGGGGCGTGCAAATGGTGGAAGGCGCATGCTCTTCACGTCCAGTGTTGGGAAGGTCAGGCATCGCAACCGACACAATTGGAGTCGGACTCTCCTTGTGGATTTGGGATTTCGAAGAACGCACAGTTCTTTGCGGTGCTACTGCTTTTGCCAGCTTTAGTCTTTTCATTTTTCTAGCGAGAGGCTGAGTGCTTCCATCCTCATGTGAAGCTGAACCACTAGCCATGAACATAGGCCAGGGCCTCAGCCGTTCCTTGCCACTCCGTGTGGTAAATGGCATATTGGCAAGTTTACGCTTCTCCTCCGACAATTTTATTTTAGGTTTTGGAGTCCTTTTTTTACTGATATTTGGTGTTTTGGATTTGACATGCTCTGTACTATGACATTGGGCATCGGCCTTGGCAGACGACGTTGCTGGCATTTCATCGTCTCGGCCATGACTAGTGGCAGCAGCTTCAGCACGAGGTGGAAGTGGATCTTGATCTTTCCCTAATTTTGGAACCTCAACATTTTTGTTCTCCATATTTTAATAGGCACAACTAAAAGGCACCTCAGGTAAACAATGGAGATGGATGGATTGGATACTAGTATACAATTATGGACGGGCTGCCGAGTGCCGACACAGAGGTAGCCACAGCCGTGAACTACCGCACTGTACTGTGTCTGCTGCTAATATATAGACTGGTTGATAAAGAGATAGTATACTCGTAACTAGTATGTATGTATAAAGAAAGAAAAAAAAACCACGGTTAGGTGGTATATACAATTATGGACGGGCTGCCGAGTGCCGACACAGAGGTAGCCACAGCCGTGAACTACCGCACTGTACTGTGTCTGCTGCTAATATATAGACTGGTTGATAAAGAGATAGTATACTCGTAACTAGTATGTATGTATAAAGAAAGAAAAAAAAACCACGGTTAGGTGGTATATACAATTATGGACGGGCTGCCGAGTGCCGACACAGAGGTAGCCACAGCCGTGAACTACCGCACTGTACTGTGTCTGCTGCTAATATAGACTGGTTGATAAAGAGATAGTATACTCGTAACTAGTATGTATGTATAAAGAAAGAAAAAAAAACCACGGTTAGGTGGTATATACAATTATGGACGGGCTGCCGAGTGCCGACACAGAGGTAGCCACAGCCGTGAACTACCGCACTGTACTGTGTCTGCTGCTAATATAGACTGGTTGATAAAGAGATAGTATACTCGTAACTAGTATGACTATAAAGAAAGAAAAAAAAACCACGGTTAGGTGGTATATACAATTATGGACGGGCTGCCGAGTGCCGACACAGAGGTAGCCACAGCCGTGAACTACCGCACTGTACTGTGTCTGCTGCTAATATAGACTGGTTGATAAAGAGATAGTATACTACTAATATTATATATACTGGTGGTCAGGTCACTGGTCACTAGTCACACTGGCAGTGGCACTCCTGCAGCAAAAGTGTGCACTGTTTAATTTTAATATAATATTATGTACTCCTGGCTCCTGCTATAACCTATAACTGGCACTGCAGTGCTCCCCAGTCTCCCCCACAATTATAAGCTGTGTGAGCTGAGCACAGTCAGATATATATATACATTGATGCAGCACACTGGGCTGAGCAGTGCACACAGATATGGTATGTGACTGAGTCACTGTGTGTATCGTTTTTTTCAGGCAGAGAACGGATATATTAAATAAAACAAACAACTGCACTGTCTGGTGGTCACTGTGGTCGTCAGTCACTAAACTCTGCACTCTCTTCTACAGTATCACAGCCTCAGATCAATCTCTCTCTCTCTCTCTCAACCCTAATCTAAATGGAGAGGACGCCAGCCACGTCCTCTCCCTATCAATCTCAATGCACGTGTGAAAATGGCGGCGACGCGCGGCTCCTTATATAGAATCCGAGTCTCGCGAGAATCCGACAGCGTCATGATGACGTTCGGGCGCGCTCGGGTTAACCGAGCAAGGCGGGAGGATCCGAGTCTGCTCGGACCCGTGAAAAAAACATGAAGTTCGTGCGGGTTCGGATTCAGAGAAACCGAACCCGCTCATCTCTAGTATTTCCATTACTTTTGTTTTAAATAAAAGTCATTGCTTTATTCATTGTCTGAAAATTTTAGCTAACTCTATAATACAATGTAATATTCATGAAGTGTGGAGAGCCATCAAACAATGTACTGGTCTAGAAGCTGTGGCTTGGCCTGTCTGTAGGAGTAGAGCTAGAGCAATGAAAAAGTAAAACTGCCCAGTATTTGTGGGCTACATACATGCAAAAGCAGCCAGCACTTACCCTGCATGCAGCAAAATGTATGTATTTACGCCCCTTGCATTGCAACAAGCTTTCTTCTAGATACAAAGTTACTTATTCTTTTTTTCTTTGCTGCCAATATAGAATGAGCCCCTTAGTCATACTTGCCTACTTTTTGTCTGCTCTCCAGAGAAGAGACGCAGCAGAGGATTTAGGGGGCGGGGACGGACTGTCATGCCATTAGACCCCACCCTCCTAGACAGGGAGATGACCATGATTCATGAGTAGGAGTGGTGCTAAATTATGTGATTGACATGTTTTAGAGTTCCGCCCCCTTCATAGCGTAGCTGAATTTGCCGTGAGTTTATCTTTATCCTGCCCACAAGGAAGTGGTGGGATTCGGGCGGGAAGCACGAGAGCCACCGACCCTTCCGGGGCTGCAGGAGACTACCCCAAAATTCAGGAGTCTCCCACAGCTTTCGTGAGGGTAGGCAAGTATGCCCTTAGTGCCAATTCTCCGCAAAGACAGATGCACTGCAGCTAATTTGATTGGCTGAAAGGCTGGATGTCACAGGCTTGTTTCTGCCCTGATGAGTAATTCTCACACCTCTCCCCAGTGTCAGGTGCAAAAAAAAAAAAGACATGGTGAAAAAAAAACCTTTTAGAGAAAAGGAAAATAAGCAGCACCAAGGTGGAGCCTTGTCTGGGGCTCCCAGCAGAGGGCCGCAGGTTGGGCTTGGCTGCTCACGGATGTAAATCTAGTCTGTTATAATGCCATGAAGATTGTAGCCATTTTATTGACTTCAAATACATTTCAGAGAGTGTTTTCTAAAGTGACATTGCAGCATTGTATTTTGCCTTATAGGCATCATAACCACTGACCGTATACATTTGGTAAATGTATCTCCAGTCCATGTATATTTCTACACTCCAGGGCTTTCCTGCAGATTCCGTTTGATACCCACAGGTCAGCTCATGCCAGCTAGTTTCTTTAACTTGTCCACACAAATGCCAGTCTACATAGGACACCAGCCAAATGCAGAGCCTTTGCTCCAGACATGCTTTACAATACGAACCATAAAACTACAATATAAAATATGATTAAAACAGATATAGAGGGGATAATGCATAGTACTGTAGATAGCAAAATGGGTGTAAACTGCTCCAACAGCAAATGCTAGCAAAAATAGTGTATTTCAGCACATTTGGACAATAAAAAGCTCAAAATGTGTACACGTCCTGATGGGAAGTATACGCCCCTAATTTACAGAAAGTCAACTTCATCAGCGCGTATTTACACTTGCCCTATAGCAGATGCAAAAGTCACACCTGCTAACCACATTTGTGTGAATACACCCATACTTGGGTTACGTGTTTACACCCTATCCCACACTTGGTCATAGTGCATATGAATCTCTAAAATCGCACATTTATATGCTTTTGCATTCTGGGTATGCACAATGCGAATCCAAGCGAGATACCCTAAACAATATGGCACATACTCAGATTTTACAATGATTTTTTTTAAAATATATATTACTTTGTTCCCACAAAAAACTTATTGCCCACCATTGGCAATGCCTAAGCACCAAACACTTTTAAAAATGTACTGGGCAAAGTAATTATCAATGTGTGGGTCTGTTTCTATAATTTATTGTATGCTCTTTTTACTCTAAAAAATTACATTATCTTTATATTCGGTTTGCATGATAGAATATGAATTAGAATGTTCACACACTTCAACAATGTTTTTCTCTAGAATAATAGAACCAGCAACATCAAGGGACAGAGGTTAAAACAATTTACTGTTTTTTACTGGGTCAAGAGAAAGTGTTTGTATTTCAGAACTAATTCCATTTTTCATTATTCTAATATGCATATTTATTACCGTATAACAATAACTGTTCCGGGGTCAGGATTATTTACATACAATATTATTCCATTCTTTATTAAAGGTGTCTTGTTTTATCCATTCTTGCTACACAATAAAAATAAATATTTGAAGATGGGGACACGGCAGAGTTCAAACACTGTTTAAAGAAGACAAAACAAGTATAAAAAAATCCATCAACACTACGGGGCTAACACAGAGTTGGGCGCACGTCCACGAGCGCATATTACGTGAATTCACTCTGCGAATGCTCCATAACAGAATGCATCAAAGTACGGGTGATGCAGAGTCTTACCCAACGGAGGCATAACTCCCAGAAGCAATGGAGACGCCTGCCTCTGGGCTCCAAGCCTTGAAGGGGAACCTACATGCACAGCAGCACCTGAGTGGTTCACAGCGGGATCCTAGAGTGACGGCTGCTCTTCCAATGGAGCTCTGCGGTGCACTCGCTGCTGATGCAGAGTTAATCTGTTCTGTCCCAGGAGCCCTGCTAACACCTGCAATAAGGGACAGGACGGCTCATGCCTGGTAACGCTCAGCCTAAGCTGAGGCAAGAGATGGGACCCACTGGTGACCACTGAATCTGCATGCTGCAGATGGCTGAATCTCGTGATTTTGACCCTGATCCACATGCTGTTGTCACACAGCGTAGCTGGAGCCCTGCCAATTCCCTGCGGGCTCCGGTACGTGTATAACTGCTGAAAGCATTATCTATATAGTTCTGTAAGTCGTGTGTGTTTATATCTATCTATCTGTAGCCATGCTCAGCTTTGCTGAAGTGCATCTTAGTCAAGGCAAAGCTAGTGCTGCTACTGTGCCCGTGACTATGGCGCACATGTACGTATGCATGCATGGCACAGCCTGGTGTACCTAGGGCCTAATTAAGATGCGGCAGCGGTCGCAGGCTGAAGCCCTCTGCTGTGTGCGCATGTGCAGCAGCCACACTGTGCATGCGCATACTGTGAGATGTGAAGGCATCTCACTGTGCAATGCTTTTGCACGTCTGCGGGGGGGGGGGGGATTGGGCCTGGCATGTGGGGCGGACTAGCATATCAGAGATTTTGATCATATATGTGTGCATGTGCCTGTGCAGCTGTGCCGCAAGAAAGGCGCCAGTTTAAATAACCTGGGCCAAGTGACGCGGTATTTCAACTCGGATAGTGAACAGGGTTGAATACGTGTCCAACCCAACTCACGGTGTAGTGTGAACGCATATGCTGGGTCGATGCGACCTAGCACCTGTTCACTGAATAGGAAGAGGCAGCGCTTGGAGATCATTTCATCTCCAAGCGCCGCCTCTGCACGCGTCGGCAGTGATGTAAACAACCCGTCAATAAGCCAAGTAGGGCTGCCAGTCTGAAAGGGGTCTCATACAAATCCCGGGTGCGACCCAGCTAAACGTGTATTAGAGGGACACAGGTAGTTTAGCCAAGCCCCAGCAAAACCCGGGATTCTCACTATGGGTTCTATTTACTAAGCCTTGGAGATAAAGTGGATGGAGATAAAGTACCAGCCAATCGGCTCCTGTCATTTTTCAAACCCAGCCTGTGAAATGGCAGTAAGGAGCTGATTGGCTGGTACTTTATCACCGCCCATGTTATCTCCATCCAAGGCTTAGTAAATAGACCCCTTTGTCTGAAAGGGGTTTTAATAGCACTCTCATAGAAACTAGAACACAACCTACAGTATTATAAGAGTATTTACATGCATTAATATTTTCATATTTGCAACAGAGGTTGTTCTGGTTACAGCATCTGTGTACCAGTTGTAATTAAGGTCCCCGCTTGCTTAATTTGGCCACCTCTGCATTAACCTACAGTCAAGCATAGGAAAATATATTTGCAGCCTTATTTTGTGACGTTTGAAAGGAAATAGCACATTAGTCAACCATGCCCCGTAATAACGAGGCTAAAAGTGACCGTTTCTGTTAAGTCATTTATAGATACAGCTGGAAAAACAATCTCCCATCATTAAGGTTTCCCAGGAGCACAGTGGGTTAATATTCTATGCAAGCTAGGAGAGCAAAGCTTCTATCAGTTACCTCCGAATGGCCTGAGCAAACTAACATCGTCATAACAAGAGTGTTTATGGAAAAATGCTCGAGCACTGAAGCAGAAAGGGCTTAGCACTGATCAGACCTCTCTCCCACCTTTATTCTTTACTGTTCACATTGAAATGCAAATATCAGCGCAGGGTTTCCACTGCTTTGCCACTCACAAATTGAAAAGCAGTTTTTATCTATGCAAATGTAAGCATGGTAATTGAAGTTAATCAATCAATGCTAGCTCTCACTAAAACCTTGAACATGATTGAATAACGTAATTATCATTCAGCAGAAAATGATGAAGTTGTAGACAGTATGAACCTTATTAAAGGAGGATTTTGAGTCACAATGGCTTAATTTAGCAAACAGCCCAGCCTTAGCCTAAGCAACACACTACCCTTGCGGTTTACATGTGTCTTATATGGGATTACAAAATAAAGATTTTTTTTTACAATTCAGGATTAGTAAAACTACTTGTTTCACTAGACAGGTTAAGCTGTAATTAACAGGCGTTTTACTCTAAATAAATGGGCAAATGGTGATGGCTATGGCACACTGGTTCTGTGAAAGTTCAACATAGACTACACAATACTATCAAAACCAAATGAATGAGGCAATAAGAATTTTTACATGAGTAAGGACTGATGTATCAAGCAGTGAAAAGAGTGGAGAAGTGTCCCAGTGGAGAAATTGCCCATTGCAACCAATTAGCATTGAGGTAACATTTATCAAGGACATTCTGTAAAATGATAGGTACAAGCTGACTGGTTGCTATGGGCAACGCCATAATACCCCATAATTGCTATATTGGAACGTAATCAACACAAGCTCAGTGTTGGTGCTTATGCCTTATACCATTGTGACAAGTGACTTGACTATCAGGGAGCTAGATTGAAAGAGACCCGCACAAGTAACAGTACTTTGTAGACATTAGAAGGAACAGATAAGAAAAATATGTGTGACATTTGTTGAAGGAGTTACAAGGAAACATCTGGATTGAAAGTCTTTTAAAACACAGGGGTGCGTCATGTCGGCCATACATGTTGATATCTGTATACTTGGCCTGACTGTCAAAAATATTGGTCTTTGTCCAATTTGCCATTCAAGATTGACCCGCATATGTTGGTCTAAGTTGGTTCAACTGGATGACAAAAATGCTACTTGAATGTATAAATGGCCATCAATGCCCAATGTTTCAGAACCATCAATGTTTATGTACTGATGGGGTTGTATTTTCCAATAAATGACATAAGGACGATGGCTTGCACCATCAATGGTTTCATGCTGATGGTTTTGTTAACAATGTTTCACCACGTATATGCACTGAGTCTAATTGGCAGAAGTCCTTTGTGCATATGTAAACTACATCTCCCTTTTCTGCATGCACATGAATGTTCCATCGATGGTTCAAGAGCTTTCACAAGGATGGTTACATGTTCTTCCCAATATAAGAGACAATCAAAACACACCCTAAAATAGAGATGTTTCCTATCATGAGTGGCTTGATTTATAAACACTACAGATACAATACATCCAAATACTGCATCATCCGCTGATTTGCCTGCACTGTTTTGTGACCATGGTTTTTGCTCTCTTCTAAGGAACAGACAGAGAAGTTCACAGTTTCCGAAGCAACTTAACTGGACACCAAGCTGCTTTTTAATTTATTGTTTGTGTTGTATTAATTTAAGAAAATGTAAAAATACCCATCTTGCAGTTTTTCTAGTGTGTCCCACAGGGCCGCTGTCAGGGGGGTGCTGGCCTGCTGGGGCTCAGCAGTCCTGGGCCCAGCCTCTCTGAGAGAGAAGGGAGGGCCCGGGCTGCTAATGCCACCATCCACCCACCACAGCCGTCCCCGTCCGTCCGCAGCGCCATTGAAAATGTCTCTTCCAAAATGGCCACTGCCTCACGGGAGACAGGTTATTAAAGAAACTAGAAGAGGCTCCTCTAGTATTTTTAATAACTGTTTCCTCTGAGGCAGTGGCCATTTTGGAAGATACATTTTCAATAGCGCTGTGGACTGTGGCTGGCAGACCGACGGATGGGATTTTCCAATAGTTTTAATTTTAAGCAGGCAGGCGTGAACAGCAGGAGAGGGGGGGTGGGAAATCGGTTATTTCTAAACCCAAATTGGAGAGAGGACCTCTGATGTCACTAGGGGAGGAGCCACATCACCATGGAGAGGAGTCATGCCCGAACAGGGTACCCGAAATGTATGCTCGCCACGCTTCAGGCTCGCCACCAGGTTGCTAAAGGAAGCAGTTGGTGGCATGGATAGTAAAAGAACTATCCTGCCAGCCTAGCTCCTCCCCCTGACGTCAGAGGTCCTTTCTCCAACTTGGTTCTAGCATCTACCATGGGGAATCCCCTGACAATGAGCAGGTATTTTTTTAATTACTGTGTGGGGCATAATATGATGACAAGGGCATTAATGTGGGGGCATAATATGGTGTCAGGGGCATTACTGTGTGGGGCATAATATGGTGACAGGGCATAACTGTGGGAGCATAATATTGTGTCAGGGGTAATACTGTGGGGACTTAATATAGTGCAAGGGGCGTAAAATGGTGGTGCTTCATATGTGCATAGGACTTTGATTAATTTTTTTTTAATATATATTTATTTTTATATAATTTTTTTTGGGGGTGGGGGTGGGAGGGTTTGGGGGCCTGCCTATTTCGTCAGTCCTGGGCCCCACAATTTCTGATGGCAGCCCTGATGTCCCGAGTAACAAGCAGTCTGTTTTCCAGGCCTGGGCCTTGGGTTACCTGGATAATGGGAAGGCGAAGAAGGGAGTGCCCATACCTCTCCTAGTAGGGATATTATTTGGCAACCCTATTAGCTCTCCTTTTGAATCCTAATGGGTGGTTGCACCATGGCTAGCTACAGTGTTAAACTGTACAACAAGAATGGTCACTTCAGATGGGTCCGAGGTGCCGCATGTTGATAAGTGCGACACATAGGCACTTCCAAACGAGGGCAACCAAACCTGTGAGATTCAAAGTCCCAAAAATATTAAAAATGCAAAAAAATCTTATCTCCTTGTTTTATATTTGTAACTTAAATAATGTGCTTTGTGATTCTTATAAGAGGATCTGACATAAATGATCATGTGAGCCTTTATTAGTGATTGGGAACATTTCAAATACATTACTGACGTGTTTCTGATTACTCAAGAGCTTTCAATCAGTCAGATACAGATGGGTAGAAGAATCAGAAGTGGTGGGGAGAGTCTTTGAAGTTTACCTGCCACTTTGATTGGTCGTAATTCTCAACTGTTAAAAGGAGACCATCTTTTCTGAGGTTCCTGTACATGTGCACCATCTGCATGGATGCCATATATGCCGAAGATCATCCAGCTCACTTTGCCCATCATTATTTTTATGTTTTCAAGAAATAATGTAAGTATTACTATATACATGTAAACGTAAGCTAAATTATTTTTATTTACATTTAAATGGTGAGTGGGATTTGGTGTGTGGCTCCAAATAAAAAATGCAAAGAAAGAAGAAGCACAAATCCAGGCCTGGCCACCCAGCTGCTGCAGACATACATTTGTATGGCAACTGGATCAACTGAGTCTGTGTTGGTAGACTATCCTGATTAATCATCTAATTGTCACAACCTGGTCCAGTTTGCCCTGCCGATGGGTCACTTACCCCTCCTGCCGCATGCAGATTTGCTCCATCACAAAGTACCTGTGTCCGCTGTCACTTACAAGACATACAGGCTTGGTAGGCCACAAGCTACATCAAAGCCTGACCTAGAGTACTGCTGTGCCAAGTCCCAATCACCTGACCGTGGTTCAGCCAATCGTTAGCCAGTATGATCTCTCTGCACCATCTGATTCTGCTCAGCCTATCCCAACTAGCTACGGGGTATATTTTCCGGTTACTGGCTCTCAGACTTCGCTGGTTCATTGTCTAGCTCAGCTCTAGCTGAGTGAAGTTAACTGTGTTTCCCTGCAGGTGCAGTTTCTTTCCTAAGTGCTGCACAGTATCGTTATCCAGCTCTACACCTGTACAGGCCTTTCCTTTGCCTGCACAGGTAATCTCATAAAGCTTCTGACTGCTGGTGCCAGCCAGCACCTGAGATTCCAGCCTGTTCCAGTTCCCTGGATCCACTCCGGTTATTCACAAACTACCATCCTGTTCAGTGTTCAGTTTGCATCCAGTCCAAGTCATCTCAAGAGTGCTTTTTGATCCAGTTCTACAGTGACCATCCAGTCTGAAAGCTGGTTTCCACACTGCTAAGGTCAGCCACTCCACCATACTGGACTGCAGCTACAAGTAAGGAGAGTGTTGTACATCATTACTGTATCATCCCAGTGTTAGCCTGGTTACTACTATCACACTCTCCTCATACATCATCCATTCACCAACCCCAAAACCCTTGGTGGTCTAGTGGTCACGATCCGGCATTTTCTTGCCGAGACCCGGGTTCGATTCCCGGCCAGGGGATGGTATTTGCCAGCTTACTTATACACCTCCAAGTACTTGCACAGACATTTCCTGACTCCGGATTCGCAAACAAATACCAGTCTGACGCTAATAATCTTACTATACAAAAGTATGATCTATCAGGCTAGCCAACCCACCTTTTGTCACCTAGAAAGCACCAGTTCTGAAGTCTTGATAAACCTTCTTTGAGAGAGCAAAATGCGTTGACCTCTATTCCCTAAAGTAAGCTTCACTATCTGAGCACTTTTAACCGATCATGATCCAACACAGGCTGTGGACCTCTGGGGCTGGTGATTACAGCTGACAGCCAGGCAACAGAAATACTATTAACAATGCACCCTGTATTATATCATGCTCCCATGGAGATATATTGCTGGTGGACTAAGGACAAAGGTACAGCGCTTGTGATGATACTAAGGATGTAGGTACATCACTGGTGAGAATACTTTAGTCACTGCTTTGCATAAATGGCATACAACATTTTCGCTGAAGATCGTTTATTATGTGCACCAACTGTCTTTGTTGGAGTTGTGCGCCCCACTTTATGCAGGTGCACCTAGCTTTCCCGCCAACCACCTGTCTTTGCAGAAGCCAAAGTAAAAGGAGTTTTTAACACACAAAGTGGTAAATGTAATAAAGAATCCTGATGTCCCTTCGCTCTCCTGAATAATGTAAGCAATAAATAAGGCTAAATCATGGCGTATTTTAGGAAAATACTTTTCAATGTGTAATTTAATGATGGAGAGGACTCTAATGGGATATTAGACTGGACTTTGAGGCTTTTTTTATGAGTTTGCGGGAGACACTTTTGCACAGTGTCAGTGGCGTAAGTTCGTCCCAGTTGCCCGGAGGCAAGATATATATTGATGCCCCCCTATTTCCTATATTAAGATAAGTGTGTGTATGTGTATGTAGGGTTCTGAAAAAAAAAATATGTATGTACTGTATTTATACATTTAATTGTGTGATTTAAAATAAAAGACATTTCTTAGCAGTCATACCCAGGATTAGAACCCATGATCTGTTACACTAACAGCAGACACTTTACTGATGGAGCTATTTGCTCCTGTAGAGGAAGCATGAGAATTCTAACTATATGAAGTTACGTGTAATTGTCAGAGAAGTATCTTCATATAGTTAAAATTCTCATATTTCCTATACAGGAGCGAACAGCTTAATCAGTAAGGTGTCTGCTTCCAGTGTAATAGGTTGTGGCTTCTAATCTTGGGTGTGACACTTGTAAAATGTGTATATTCAGTATAGTACAGAGGGTGTGATTTGTAAGGTGCAGGGACCAGTGAGGAAGTCGGCCAATGAAAAGACAGCGGCAGCTATCAAATCAATTAATTTAATTCAATGGTGTCACAGAATGGGAGGAGAGGTGCCCCCTTCAGAGCAGGAGCCCGGCGGCAGATGACTCCGTTGCCTCCCAGAGTTCTGCCTCTGCACAGTGTGACTCTTTGAAGACCTCTATTTACACTACTGTGCAGGCAGACCATCTCGCTACACTAGTACAGTGCCAGGATGATTTCTACCCTTGCACTTCATTAATGAGTTCTGCGGCACTAGCATAGCTTGCTAAAGGGCACAGGTATACCTGTTTAGTATAGGCTACTCAGTTTTACTATAATAAAAAATATCTGATTTGCCCCTATCAATGTGTATATATTACAAAACATTTCTAGAATTGCAATAATTGACACTTATTCTAACGGAATCGGTATGTTTTACCGCCAGGCGGGATGCCGGCTGTCAGTATACCGACAGCATCATCCTGTCGGAATCCCGGCAGCGAGTCCCCTCGCTGGCTCGCGGCGCTTGACATGCTTCTGGCACGGTGGCTCGCCACAGGTTATATTACCACCCGCCTGTGGTCAGGATTCTGTCCAGCGCTATTTCACCGGCTGTCAGGATTCTGCCGTCGGTCTCCTGAACGCCGGGATGCCAACAGCCGGTATTTTAACTGCATCCCATTTTAACTGCATATACCTTTTACTACAGCAATTACAAACTCCTTGCTAAAGCAAGAACTTACATGAGGGAACTCCAAATATCTCTTTAGTGGAACAAGGAGGAATATTAGTGTCAAATCTAGGAAATGTAAAATGAGTTTTGTGCAAAATGTAAAGTTACAATACAGAAAGGGTTGTAATCATATATTAGCATCAATTATGTATTTTAATCATACATACAGGATAAAGTAGGTACATGAATTATGTTTGAGGAATATAAGCTAACTCAATTGGTTTCAATAACAAAACACACAAACACAATAAAAATCTATTGCGATAAAAATAAATATATATATGATAAGCATGTAAAGGATTGGTAACAATTGAATAAAAAAAAGAATTAAACAAAAATTGTTATATATATATATATATATATATATATTTTAAATATTATTTTTACAGTACAAATGATTTCAATAAAAAGGTTTATATTCTCTTTATTAAAATAAGAACAGCTCCATTGAAGTGCAGTCATACAAGTATTGTGCTTGGCAATTTGCATTCGTTGTATTTGTGGAAAAAGAAGGTAGGGAGGCACTTTACATGCATTTTCTAAAGAGAGTGCTGCACAATAACTGGAATCCTGTCTGCAAAGGGAAATAA
This sequence comes from Pseudophryne corroboree, assembly GCF_028390025.1. Classification (NCBI taxonomy): domain Eukaryota; kingdom Metazoa; phylum Chordata; class Amphibia; order Anura; family Myobatrachidae; genus Pseudophryne; species Pseudophryne corroboree. Next base: position 140,573,773 of record NC_086450.1, read on the forward strand.
TGAGGTTGATATACAGGTGTTTTGACACATTGTAGCAATCATGCAGATTGAAATGTTTGGGATTTTTGCTCTGCAGAGGTAATTTATGAAATCATTTCACATGTATTACAGAAGATCTACAGTTTATTTTTTAAAGAAATGCAAACAAATGTATTTATATTTATTCTTGCAGTTCAATTATGTTTATTATAAACTCCAAGTGCTTTGTAAAACATTATTATTCATCTGTGGCAGGGAAATGCCTACAGTCAGGCAACTTAGGCAGCACGTTTTGTTGCGGCCAGATCTCTCATTAATAGTTTTTCGCTGTTTGTTTAAAGAAGAGTGTGGTATCGACGATCTACAGGAATTAGATAGTCAATAGTTCGACGCCATATGGTCGATATGCATTTGGTTGGTCGAGTCTAAAGGTCAGCAGGGTCAAAAGCTAAACCTGGAAATGGTCGACACAATAAAAGGTTAGCACAAACATTTTTTGGGTCTCAATTTCTATGTTGCATCATATGTGACCACAATTAGTGCAGATGTATACCCTTGCAGGCTTACTTTGCTTGCCACACTTCGGGCAAGGTGACTTGCTCTGCTATCGCTGCACTCGGCACAGATTTCTATTCCCAAACGTAGTCCATATACATGGAAAATCAAAAAAGTTAAAAAAATATGTGAAGGTGTGTTGACCATTGTCATTTCAACTTTTTAAACCTGTCAACCTTAAGCACTGTCTAGTTTTTCCCTGTCGACCTTTTGATCCTGTCTACCCTAATACATGTTGCCATACTATATAGAGCAAAAAATATTCCCGCACCAGTAGGATTTTTCAGAAAATGTATTCTCTCTCCCTTCTGACAAATTTATAGTGTGGTATACACACCTATATTCTGTCTGGGAGTGCTACCCCTGGCCTAGAGAAATACAATACAAACACACAGAGAAAGAAGCCGTTTTTTGGGGTGCACCGAGAATCCAAAAATTAATCAATTAATATATAACTTTTATTATTTTCATTACAAATGTTGCCATACTGTATTGACTGTCTATCTAGACACTGTCAACCTATCATCCGGATACCATAAAGAAGTACAGGTACAAATCATAGGAGTGGCACAATAGTAATCATTATGGGATGTGGTCATGTGACCGGCGCTCAGGATCCTGACGGTCACCATACTGATGCCAGAATCCCGAGCGCTCAATATGCCAGCAGTCACAATGCCTACCTACAGGGTCTGTTCGCACTGTATCACGCACTAGCCATGGCAATCAGTCACGTCACTGCTACTGGGGTAGCAGTGGTAGCAACTGCCATTGGACTTGGCTGCTGAGTGGTTCTGGTGGGCCCAGCAGCTATTTGGCATTGCGTGACTGACACCTGTGCTGCTCTTGAACAATACTTTAGCTCCTAATTTGCACCTGTTATTTGACTCCCAAGTCTGAGAGGGATTTGTCCCAGAACACTGTGTATACAAGCCAATATTCTGGATTCTATAATGAATTCTGCTCATAACATATTGTAACTTTGGTTTTCTCTTCCTCTCTCAGTAGGAACTGAAGTGCAGAGTGTCGAAGACGGAAAATATTACAGTACACACATCACATACAAATACCACACAGATGGCCTCCGTGCACGTACTTATTCTGCCGTGCGTGCACATATTCGCAAATTGCGTATGATCACTCACGCGGTCGTGCGTGTTAGTGCGTAGTATGAGTGATTACGGTAGCATTTGTACTCGCATGGAAAAGCCACAAAGACATATCATATATTTAATCCTTATAATGCATAAGTCACCCACTGTCTGCTCATCCTTCTAATAGCAAGAAGATGGTTCACACATAAATTATCCTCCTAGAAACTCTAATACAATGTACCAGACGGCCATGTTTACGCAAAGCTTTGAAATCATATGAAGAAGGCAAATACCTTTGGTTACCCCATTGTTCTAGAGTTGTCTAATATCTGTCGAAGACAAAAAAATACTGGATTGTCATTGTCTTATCTGAAGACAGGACAAACAAAAAGACAATATCTAGGAACCTAGTTTGACTGAAGAGAAACTCAATTAGCAATAGCTAACAAATTACAAACCAGACATTTAGATATCTGAGGTAATAACAGTCATGGTCTGAACTCGTGGAAATGTGTGTGTGTATATTTATGTGTGTGTATATATATATATATATATATATATATATATGTTCCCTAACAAATTGTAATAACAGGAAAATGGATATATATATATATATATATATCTTGAGGATGGAAATAGATAATCATATCAAGTGTGGGATCATATTGTTCAGGGTCACGTAAACATTAATCTGGTGGGTATAAGAATATTGTCACATATTGCAACAATAAGTTATTAATAATACCAGATTTATGTATGATTAATGTGATTAATCATACATAATGATTAACTCAGATGCAAACAACAGAAATCACATCTCAAGTCTTAGCCATCTCCCACTGCTTGAGCTGACCAATGATCCCCGGTGCACAGGATATGTCCCACCCCCGAACCAATGGAAGAAGAGCATACAGTGTCTATTGTATTATGTTTTGATCCACTGTATAAAAAGCCAAGCTGCCTAGCCGGTCGGTAATCTCTCTCTCTGAAGGGTCATCTTGCCTGATAGACCTGAGCACCGGGACCACGTGGCGCTGGCGAAACCAAACGTATGTACCATTGTATTGTAGCCTCTTTTCTCTTATTGTAATTGTATATTTGTTGTAACCCCCTTTTATCAATTATATGTTGGCGGGTCGGATCCCAACCTCTTAAATACAATTGGTGTCGCGTCTCTTTCTCTGCTAGATTTGTAAGTGTATTACAGACACGTGAAGCTGCATAGAGCTCACGGCGTGTCGTTGTGTGTGTATGCACTGCGTGTACTCTGTACGTCCGTCGCGGCATTAGTACGCAAAGTGCATACATGGTACGGGACTTTGTACGCAAACTGAGTAATAAGTATGTAGGTTAAGGATTGCATACAGCGGCTGCAGCAGCTCGATTTTAAAGTGTATTAAGTGTGGTTTTAAGTATTGCTTTTAGTCCTGTAAGTAAATCAGCATTTACAATTGGGGACTCGATCCGGTTTGTCACACAGTCATAGCAGACTTTAATCTATCAGCAAAGGGTGGAAATATATCTACGCTAAACCTTTTACTGGCTGCCGGATGTTTTAAAACTCTATGTGTGTGCTGTTAGATTGCGTCTGCTCTGTCTGGTCTGCAGGGGTACTGATAGAACCCGTAGGTAAACAGGCAAAAACCTATTTAAAAATCTGTGTAATTTTTTTTGGCACCAAAAGCGCAACAAAGCGTACCAATATTTTGCATACTCCCCCCACATAGTGTTGCCATAGGTTATTAACCTGTGTGAAATCGGATACATTTGTTTGCTATATAGATAAATTTGAAATAAATGTATTTAAGGGAGTAATTATAAAAAACACAAAATGCAGTTCTGGCCCAGTCATAAATGGTTATACAGAGCAAGTGTGGGTTGTGTTTGGTGAGTGATTATAGTTTGTATTGCTCACATTTATAGAGATTGTGTGATTTGTTTTATTGTGGATGCACGTTTGTACACGTGGTCCGGACAAAGTACAGGAGAGCGCTCGTGGCATAAAAGGCACGCTGGTCGTGTGCTTACGCAAGGTTGCGTAGAAATACAGACGCTAAGTACAAAGCACACGATATTTGTTCAATTAAAGGCGGGATAGTATACATTTAATACAATAGCACATAACTATCGGATTTCAAAAACAGGTTACCTTAAAAAATTTAGTTTAAAAACTGTAAGTACCTCTGGGGTAAAGCGGCTGACCTAAGGGAGTAAAAATTTTCTGTACAGAAAAGAAAAACAAGGTGTATTTGAGTGAGTGAAAGTGGAGTGAGAGGATTTGAACCCCAGAAATTCGGGTCCCGTGGGTACACCAAGTGAGTGGAGACTTGGTGGCGTGAGGCGACTGACTCACTTCAATACAGATAGAGATAATACGCAAATCATGAGGTGATTTGTAGAGGAGCATGATATAGAATTGTGCATTGTGATAGAAATTGTGAATTGAAGTTTAAAGGTTTTGTATTACGCTCCGGCTGAGGTATCGCAGCTTGTGTATTCGATTCCAGTGGTCGTAGGGCGTATAGGTAACAAGTACCTATACGCTGTGCAATTGGACCGCATGTTTGCGGGTGCGATACATAGTGCAACTTGATACCCCTTTACGAGCTTTTGCGTAAAATCACGGTATCATTAGCGCTGTGTAGAGTATACGCAAGCGTGATTTGTGTAAGTCAAAAAGGGAAGTTTTCGCTGGTCTCTCTCAGGAAAATCTTCAACAGTAGATATTCACTGGAAAAGGTAAGTTACTCCTAAAACTTCCAGTGAATAGAAGCCAGTTAGGGCCTCACTGGGTACGCAGTGGTCACTACTGGAGTGAGTCGTGGTATGTCAGCGGAGAAGGAGCGAGTGAAAGCGCTAGGTGTCTTTCACCGTCTATTTGTGTTGTGCATTTGGGGATTGCGTTTATAGGCAAAAAGTCCACGATGGGATCCAATTGCACAAGCAGTGGGCATTTGGTAACTAGGGTTCAGGCTGAAGAGTTGGGACCGAGAAGGTCAGAATTGCGGCCGAGAGGGTCAGTAAGGTTTATTATGTGTGAAAAATATGGTTCACACACGGAGGCTTTTTGCAATGAGTGGGTACGTATGACTGCGGTAGATAGGGCACCATTCCCAAAGGTGGGTAGCTTTGAATCAGAGGTGTTACAGAACATAAGGATTAAAATATGTCTGATTAAATCCAGAAAACAAAGGGTCAGACATACAAATTGTTTAAACTTGTGGCAGCAAGAGGGGGAGATGCAGAAGGAACTGGCTTGCACAGCAAGTTCCAAACCTAGCGGGAAAACGATTGCGAGCGCACCACCACCACCATATATTGATGGGGAGAAATTGGCTACAAGCAATGGTGCATCAGTAAAAGATAGGAAAGTGATAGATAAATGTGTTAAGCCTAACCCTTGCCAGTTGTATCCCATCTTAAATTTTCCCCAGGATTGTGAGCAGGAAGATGAGCCCAGCACGATATAGGCACTCTCTCTAGCAGCCACCATACAGGACACCCAGGTGGGCATGGCCAACCACCAAGAGTTGTAGCAAGGCCCCTAGCGGAGGGATAAGTGAGGTTGTGTCCACAGGTAAGTACGGCACCATACACTATGCAGAGACAATAGCTCCCCGCATTATAGAGTTAAGCCAGAATGATATAGTTGAATTAAATCCTGTCAGGGTGATTGCAGTTCCCAATGGGAGAACTGTCACTCAGGGAGTAACTCCCATCAGGAACATTGCCATGCATTGTCCCTGGTCCCGAGCAGAGTTAAGGTCAATTATGTCAGAATTTCCCGATCCCAGAAAAGATCTAGTCGGATGACAGAGGTTCATTAAAGAGTTAGGTAACGCCCACGAGCCCACTAATAAAGATTGGTGAACAGTGCTACGAGTGTGTTTACCCTCAAATATTGACATCACGAGATTCATAACGGATTGTAAGTTAGACGCAGAGGTACCTCTCACTGATGAATCAGGAGAATGTACGGAAAATCAACCTGCAATTAGGAGTGTATTTCCCTACTGTTGTTAAATGGAATAAAATCTTCTCCATAAGACAAAAAGAAGGTGAAATGGCATCAGAATATTTCCATCGAGCACTGCAGGAAATAGCTAGATACACTGGGATCGAGGATATTAAGGATAATGCACATCACAGGGAGGTATCTGTCTCTGTATTAATGGACGGGTTAAAGGAGGCACTGAGGACAAGGGTGCAAACCTCTCTACCTAATTGGAGACATATTTCGGTGGCTGCACTGAGAGAGTCCACTGTCGAGCACGATCGGAACATCAGTAAGCACAGGGAGTCACAAGGGGATAAGCTGATGACGGTAAGTATACAGGCTCTTACAGCAAAGCCACATCAGCCAAAACCCCAGACCCCTGATGGTAAGTCAAGATCAATAGTATGATTCTATTATAATAAGGAAGGACATTTTGCAAGGGACTGTAGGAATAAAGGGACACATAACGTATACAGACCCCTAGACCTGAATATGAGCCATACTACAGTTCACATAATTGGGATCAGGGACCATATAGAAGAGATTATGAGCCACATAGAGGGGAAACAAGGAGGTACCCACCAAGGAGGGACTGGCAGGCCTCCAAAAAATCACAGCTACCCCCCTCACATATTGTAGCTGCCAATTGCTGCGGGAGGGTCTCACTACACAATAGGGGTTGGGCCACACCTGTAGTCTGCAGCCAGTGAAGTTGATTGCTAGCCTTGGTAGTGAACCTGAGGTCATGGTTGATGTAGCTGGTGTACCATTACCTTTTCTTGTAGATACAGGGGCGGCCAGGTCAGTGTTGAATTCTACATCAGGTGTAAAAACCACGGGTAAAATGATTTCGGCAATGGGAGTAACAGGAATGGTGCAACAACACCCTTTGAGTAGACCTGCAGAAATTACGATAGGGCCCTTGCAGAAAAATCATTCCTTTCTGCTGGCTGCATCAGCTCCGACTAATCTACTCGGCAGAGACCTATTGTGTAAAATGCGGTGTGTCATATATTGTACTGCTGAGGGTGCCTTCTTGGATATACTTGAGAACCACGCTCAAGAAGTGCAAGATATACTAGACACCCCTCAAAGGCTAATGTCACATTCTACTGTTAGAGACACATGTCCATCAAAGGTAGAGGAAATGATCACGCAAATACCGGATTCCCTTTGGACCAAAGATGGACAGGACACTGGATTGATGGCGAATGTAGCTCCAGTAGCAGTACAAGTAAAAGATGGTATGATAGCTCCAAAAATCCCTCAATATCCTCTGAAGCCAGAGGTAGAATTAGGAGTGTACCCCGTCATAGAGCGGCTGCTACAGCAGGGCATCCTAGTCAGGTTGTCCAGCACCGCCAATAGTCCCATATTCCCTGTGAAAAAGAGTGGGGGGAGGGGTTACAGGCTAGTGCAGGATCTAAGGGGGATAAACAAAATAGTTGATAGCCAATTCCCTATAGTGCCCAATCCAGCTGTCATCCTCATGCAAATTCCCTCTACTGCAAAATTCTTCACTTTCATTGATCTCTGTTCTGCTTTCTTTTCTGTCCCTCTTCACCCTGACAGCCAATACCTCTTTGCCTTTACGTACAGGGGAGTACAGTACACCTGGACTCGTCTTCCCCAAGGTTTCATTGACAGCCCGAGTATTTTCTCCCAGGCCTTGCATGACTGTTTACAATCCTTTCAACCTGAAAGTGGATCAGTGCTAATACAGTATGTCGATGACTTCTTGTTGTGTTCTGACTCACTCGAATCGTCCTTGAAAGATACGAAACAGCTTCTGTTCCATCTTTCCCATACAGGACACAAGGTTTCAAAGGATAAGTTGCAGTTGTGCCGGACCAGGGTCAAATACTTGGGACACTGCTTGACACAAGGACTTAGACACCTCACCGCTGATAGAATACAAGCGCTTTGTGACATGACTCTGCCACAAACTCAGCAACAGGTCCACACTTTCCTCGGAATGTGTGGCTACTGTCGTAACTGGATTCCGGGGTTCTCCATACTGGCTTTACCTTTGCAAGAAATGGTCTCTTTGAGCAAACCGGAACGGATCTCTCACACAGATGAGTCTGAACTGGCGTTTGAGAGACTCAAACAGTGTCTATCACAAGCACCTGCATTAGGTATGCCAGATTATGAGAAGCCCTTCGAATTGTACGGTACTGAAAGTGCTGGGTGTGCGGCAGGAGTCTTAACACAGAGACATGGTGATGCCAGCAGACTGGTAGCTTACTACAGTGCACAGTTGGACACTGTAGCGCGGTCTCTCCCCACTTGCTTGCGAAGTGTTGCAGCGATAGCTTTGCTGGTAAGTAAAAGCGAGGACGTAGTGGTAGGACATGACTTGACCATCCATACACCTCATTAGTATCAGCCTTGCTGAACTCCGCCCAAACCAGACATGTCTCATCTGCTCGGGTTACAAAGTGGGAATTATCACTGATGGCCCCTGTAACCATCACCATTAAGAGATGCAGCTCACTAAATCCTGCAACCTACTTGCCAAGTGTGCCTGGACAAGCACAAAGGGTGGAGGATGAGAATAATGGTGATGGAGGATTTAGTGCAGATACTGATACGCATGATTGTATGGAATACCTGAACCAAAATGTTACAGCGAGACCTGACATCAGTGACAACCCACTGGAAGGAGTAGACTTTACCTTCTACACTGACGGTAGTTGCCACAGACAGACGGAATCGGGAGACTTGTGCACCGGATATGCGTTGTAGATGACGGAGGTATCATAGAAGCTGAACCCCTTAGACCACCACACTCAGCGCAAGTCGCTGAACTGGTCACCATAACCAGAGAATGTGAGTTGGCCAAGGGTAAGTCAGCTAATATATACATAGACACTAGGTACGCCTTTGGAGTGGTGCATGATTTTGGGGCCCTGTGGCGCCTCAGAAATTTCATGACGGCAGCTGGTATACCTGTAGTGCATGCGTTCCACATCAAAAGGCTTCTGACAGCAATACAGGAACCAGACAGAGTGGCTGTTATCAAGTGTAAAGCACACACTTACAACCAAGACCCAATCTCACTTGGTAACAGCTGGGCAGACGAAGCTGCTAAATCAGCAGCAAGCACCACCATACAGACGAACATCACACCACTGATGATATTTAACACGGTCAACACACAACAGCTAATAGAAATGCAAAATTTGTGTTCCCTACAGGAAAAGGCGGTCTGTAAGTCGAAGGGGTATGGTCAGGAGTCCTCAGGACTTTGGACAGGTGGACACGGTAAGTCAGTGGCCCCTAAGAGCATATCTTCCAAGTCTAACTGAGGCAGCACATGGTCTGACTCATCTGGGCAAAGAGGGTATGTGCAAGCTGGTAAGAGGCTACTGGTGTGCGCCAGGATTCTCTTCTCATGCAGGTAAGAGAGCAATGACATGTTTTACTTGCTTGAGGAAGAATATTGGTAAGACAATACCAACAGAGCCATCCCATATCCCTCCTACAGATGGACCTTTTCAGGTAATACAAATTGACTTCATACAGTTACCACCCTGTAGGAATTTGAAATATGTGTTAGTATGTATCGATGTTTTTTCCAACTGGGTAGAAGCATTCCCTGCTGCCACAAATACTGCTACGTTCACTGCAAAGAAAATTGTGCAGTAATTTGTGTGTAGATATGGTATCCCTAGAGTGATTGAAAGTGATAGGGGTACCCATTCTACAGGTGAAGTCTTTCAGGTCATGTGCAAACTGATGGGAATTAATAGCAAGCTACATACTCCGTACCGACCACATGCGAGTGCGAAGGTAGAGAGAGTGAACAGCACTATTAAGAACAAGCTGAGCAAAGTGATGGCTGAAACTGGATTGTTGTGGCCAGAAGCTTTGCCACTAGTGTTGTACAGCATCAGAACCACTCCCAGGTCGCCGCTTAACTTATCACCCTTTAAAATTCTTTTTGGTCGACAACCTCATGTAATGATAGACCCCCAGGATGATTTGAAGTGCAATAATGAAATAACTGTGAAATATTTGGTTAGGATGAGCCAGCAGCTGAGAAATCAACAAAGAAATCTAAAGCTGGTGATTCCTGACCTACCGAACAGTAATTGTCATGACATTGAGCCTGGGGATTATGTGATGATACGAAATTTTCTACGCTCAGGTTGCCTCATTGACAGGTGGGAAGGACCATACCAAGTCTTGTTAACCAGCACTACAGCATTAAAGGTCGCCAAAAGAGAGACGTGGGTCCACTCGTCCCACTGCAAACTCATGACAAAGAGCAAGGTGAAGAGAACCTCATATCACTAGAGTGTTTATTCCGGGAAAGCTGAGAGGCAGGACTGTTGAACGGCATCTGAGCGCGGAGAGCAACAAGATCTAGGACGGTTGTCGCACCATTTTCTTTTTTTCACCTCCCCAGTGCATTTTCCTTTCTTTTCTCCTCTTTATTTTCCTTCTTTCCCCTAACGAAATGGACCTATCACAAGAGACGGCGTTTCGGGTTCTGCTAGTAATTCTGTTGTTGATCAGGACAATTTGTTTTGGTGAGGGTCCCAGAGAAGTCGAGCAAGGATCTGGAATGGGTTCTGATGGCGAGTACGAATTTGTAGGATCTCAGGAGCAGCACATCACTCGAGTAAAGGCTGGTATCAGTAAGCGCTCTGGTAGTCATGGAGCTCGGAGGCAATGTGAAGGGTCATTGTCTGATGAATATTGTATTTGTAGGAATTGTGAGAACATAGTCGAAGATGGGTGCATCCAGAGATGCCAGTCCAACATTAATATCAACATGGACCGCCATCCATTGAGTGATTACCACTCACTAGTGGGTAAGGTATTAAACCAGACAGAATGCTGGGTGTGCTCACAGGTACCTCAAGGTCAGAGTAAGTCAGGATTAGTACCATACCCTTTAGCAATAGATGAGGTACTCGAATTACGGGGTGGGAGACCGGTGGACAAGAAATTCAATATATCTAGGCCCCCTAGCTTGAAGCTCCACCAGTACAATGTAGATAGGTCCCTGTTGTGTTTTAATATTTCCAATTTCCGAAAACCAGGAAATTGGGAAGTGACATGGAATAACCAGACAATGACCATTTCACACAGAGCTGATAGGATTCCTATCGACTCTGAACTTGTACGCAAGATAGCCAACAGTGGAAAGGATTTTCGGTACTGGTATACACGTGGAAGTAAAACCATGTGGGTTAGAAAGGTATCGCATGGGTATTGTGCCCACATCATCCAACCCAATACTTGTACTGAGCAAATGAGAGAACTAGGGATTGGTTTCTTTACCTGGAAAGTTTGCAATATGGTGATGTTACATTTTGTCCCCTATGTTCTCCCAGATGATGCCTATTTTATTTGTGGGAGGAAAGCGTACAAGTGGCTTACTCCGATCTCTGAGGGATTGTGTTACATTGGAAGGGTACTACCAGAGGTCATGACCATAACCCATCATAAAATGAAAGACGTTCACCACAGCGCTCAGACTCCTTATACTTGTACCCACTATGAACACATCATCAAGAGACACCTCAAAGATAGGTCAGAGCACGCAGCCTCTGATTTGATCCATGAATCCAGCAGGATTCAGTTCCTTCTCGCATTAGATATTACCCGTACTGCCATAGGAACTATAAATTATAGGTACATCCATGCGCTAGCGAACTTGATAGACAATATCACCGAGATGTATGATGACACCTTCAGGTATACGGGAAGGGAGTTACAAGCCTACAAGAAGGAACTGATCTAGCACAGGATGGTACTTAATTATGTTACAGCCATGACAGGTGGGTACTGTGTTACTATGGCAACTCAATATGGTGTGAAGAGCTGTACATATATTACGAACAGCACTGACGACCCCACGGAGATCATCGATCAGAAGATAGACGAGATCTTGCAGTTGAAGTGGGAGTTCAGGAGGAAGCACAATCTTACCTTAGCGACTGTGGGTAATGATATGACTGGCTGGGTCTCATGGTTGAACCCACGCAAATGGTTCTCAGGGTTAGGAGTGTGGGCACAGAATGTTATTATGAGTGTGGGAAAGTTTCTCCTTTGTATCCTGGGAGTCATCATAATTATTGGTCTGATATTCAGGTGTGTTCGAATTCTAATGCGGCGCAAGCACAGCACAAATTTGATGAGTCTAAGGAGCGAAAGCGCTGTACAGCAGCAGATTTGATTTATGATCCATCCATAGAGACAGTGTTATGATAAGGATTGCAAATGAATTTCATGGCCTGTTTCTTACACCATTTTTCTCTGTTTCCCCCTTACCCAGAAAACATCCAACCGGAAAAGACGTCAGCCCTACCCAAATGCTTAAGTGAATGTAATTTATATATATATATATATATATATATATATATATATATATGTCTTTTCTTCATCTCTGCAACCCTCAGGTAATGGCACACATAGTCGACAGGTGTTATCCACATATAGTAGCATTCACATGTTCCCCCTCCATGTATTATCAACTAAATGTGCTCCCCATTTGTTGGAATAAGAAGCTGAAAAGAGCTCTGTAGTGTTTGTTTGCCCATTTACAGACCCTTAATACGGGATGAGAAGGATTTAATGTATACTTCGCAATACCTCGAAGCTTATTTAGAACATATACGGCACGATGATACATGCCCCTCAGACATTGGTTCATACATACATGCTTTTTACTATCCCACTAGGCTATACATCTCCCACTTACAACTCTCTCCCAATCATCCAAGCTTTTGTATATATTGTATAGGTAATATTAATCTGTTTATTAGTTAAGAGTGGCAGTTACTGATGACTGACCAAGGGTGGACTGTCGAAGTCGGAAAATATTAGAGTACACACATCACATACAAACACCACACAGATGGCCTCCGAGCACGTACTTATTCTGCCGTGCGTGCACATATTCGCAAATTGCGTATGATCGCTCATGCATTCGTGCATGTTTGCACGTGGTATGAGTGATTACGGTAGCATTTGTACTCGCATGGAAAAGCCACAAAGACATATCATATATTTAATCCACATAATGCATAAATCACCCACTGTCTGCTCATCCTTCTAATAGCAAGAAGATGGTTCACACATAAATTATCCTCCTAGAAACTCTAATACAATGTACCAGACGGCCTTGTTTACGCAAAACTTTGAAATCCTATGAAGAAGGCAAATATCTTTGGTTACCCCATCGTTCTAGAGTTGTCTAGTATCTGTCGAAGACAATAAATACTGGATTGTCATTGTCTTATCTGAAGACAGGACAAACAAAAAGACAATATCCAGGAACCTAGTTTGACTGAAGAGAAACTCAATTAGCAATAGCTAACAAATTACAAACCAGACATTTAGATATCTGAGGTAATAACAGTCATGGTCTGAACTCTTGGAAATGTGTATATGTATATATATATATATATGTATATATATATATATATATATATATATATATATGTTCCCTAACAAATTGTAATAACAGGAAAATGTATATATATATATATATATATATATATATATATGTGTATATCTTGAGGATGGAAATAGATAATCATATCATGTGTGGGATCATATTGTTCAGGGTCACGTAAACATTAATCTGGTGGGTATAAGAACATTGTCACATATTGCAACAATAAGTTATTAATAATACAAGATTTATGTATGATTAATGTGAGGGGTTTATCTGGTCATGGGGCGGGAACTCAGATGCAAACAACAGAAATCACATCTCAAGTCTTAGCCATCGCCCACCGCTTGAGCTGACCAATGATCCCCGGTGCACAGGATATGTCCCACCCCCGAACCAATGGAAGAAGAGCATACAGTGTCTATTGTATTATGTTTTGATCAACTGTATAAAAAGCCAAGCTGCCTAGCCGGTCGGTAATCTCTCTCTCTGAAGGGTCATCTTGCCTGATAGACCTGAGCACCGGGACCACGTGGCGCTGGCGAAACCAAACGTATGTACCATTGTATTGTAGCCTCTTTTCTCTTATTGTAATTGTATATTTGTTGTAACCCCCTTTTATCAATTATATGTTGGCGGGTCGGATCCCAACTTCTTAAATACAATTGGTGTCATGCCTCTTTCTCTGCTAGATTTGTAAGTGTATTACAGACACACGTGAAGCTGCATAGTTCTCACGGCGTGTCGTTGTGTGTGTATGCACTGCGTGTACTCTGTACGTCTGTCGCGGCGTTAGTACGCAAAGTGCGTACATGGTACGGGATTTTGTACGCAAACTGAGTAATAAGTACATAGGTTAAGGATTGCATACAGCGGCCGCAGTGGCTCAATTTTAAAGTGTATTAAGTGTGGTTTTAAGTATTGCTTTTAGTCCTGTAAGTAAATCAGCATTTACAAGAGTGTTATGCTTAAGGTTTTTTAAGTTGATCCAAGCCAGGATCCTAGTATCTAGTTGAAGCTGGAGTGAGTTGAGACTGGACAAATATAATAGAATCTCCAAGACCGGGTTAACACTGGAATCTGTGCTGATGCCTAGGTCAAGCACTGGACTGGAGAACAGAGCTGTGATCTCCAGCATATCGACCGTGACGGGTCAAAGAGAACTGAACCCCACCAGCTGAATCCAGGGGCATGGAGCTGGCACTCTCTACTGGGAACTCAGGGACACTGTACTGTAGTAAACACAGGACTGGATAAGCTACCAGTGGAACTGGAACTTAGAACTCAGTGCTAGGGACAGATATGAGTAACTCGGGTCTGTGCACTGGAGTGCAGACACGCAGGCCTGGAAACTGCACACTAAGACAGAAATGAACTTGACTCAGTATTAGCCCTCGCTACCAGATACTCAGAGAAAGGAGACCAGACACCTACTACTGATGACGTGTTAATAGGGGATCCGGATACTAGGACTTTGGTGGTGAATCTGGTAATGACAGCACACTGCTCTTTAGACTGAGAGCAGGTGTAACAGAAGATTTATGAGAGTCCCAGATTATTGGTACTCATAGATACAGCAGGAGAACTGATGCAGCAAGAACCAGACCCAGCACTTAGAGAAATAGCGAGAGTGTTGGCAATTGTGGGTTAAACAGGAGAATGGAACATGGATTAAACAGGAGAAATGATGCAGCAGGAGATTGGGCACTAGTGTACAGCAAGTGAAATGATGTAGCAGGAGACCACGCAGGACCCGGAGCTAGAGTGAGCCTTTACTAGGAAGTATGTTGTTCTGGCAACAAGTAAATGACAGAGGCAGATTTAAATAGGGTGCTGTCAGAGACCATAGGCTGAGTTGGCCATGTGAGTATGTTTGCTGAGAAGTGGTAGGACTGAGAGATCACATGGCAGAATCTGTTTGTTAACATCTGATAATTCAGTGCTCAGGCATGTTGTACACAGCCAGGGGAGGCATGGTGGGTCATTCCAACCCGTTCGCACACAGTGGTTCTTCGCTGCATTGCGAACGGGACGGAAATGCGCATGCGGAGCAGACATATTGCGCACGCGCGTCGTTGCCTGGCAATGATCGTCGCCGGGCAACGACACCACCAGTGACAAATGTGATCGCAGCGGTGATTGCAAGAAGATGGACAGGCGGCGTTCTGGGGCGGATTCTCACCATTTCCAGACTTTTTCAGGGAGTGGTAAGAAAAACGCAGGCGTGTCCAGGCGAACGGAGGGCGGATGTCTGACATTAAAGCCAGGACCTGCATCGCTGGATCCTTCACACAGGGTAAGTAGGTCCAGGGCTAGTCTTGTTTTGTGTGAAACTTTTTTAGCATAGCAGGGCTGCACAAGTGTTCACAGCCCTGCTATGCTAAAATACACTCCCCCATAGGCGGAGATTAGTTGATTGCACGAGCAGCAAAATGTTGCTTGGTGCGATCAACTCGGAATGAGGGCCATGGATCGCAGGGATACAGCACCACTGAACATGGTAAGTGAGGTTAAGAATCCAATGTGTGACACAGAGCAGTAGCTGAAGAGGAGATGGCTGTTGGTTTGGCAATGTAAGGAATGGGATGAAGGGCATTCCTGCTAAGAAATCTGTAATTCCTGCATAGAAAATGTATCAGTTGTGCCCACAAAGTTCTAGTAATGCCGTTGGTCTGAGATCTGTAATGTACATTAGCCACAGAGTGGGTTCTGCTTTAAACACTACCATGATGATATATGCCATTATTTTGCCACCAAAATATGATGTCCTTTGCATACTGGCAAAGTAGGGTCTGCTCATTAGTGTATCTACAATAGGTAGATATTAGTATTATTTATCCAAGGAATATTGAGTTATTTAGAAAAGACTGAGTTATTTTATCCAAAGAACCCTTACTACAGAGTAAGCTGCTTTTGATAGATAAACTAGGATACCTTCGCTATCTACATCCTTTTTTCATAACTGACTCACAGTGACATTTCTATTAAAACCCAGGACTAATCTGCTCTACAAGTGCCGTTACCACTTCATTGTAAAACTGTGGCACTTCAGGATCAAAAGAGAGCTCCAACGTAATTTGCCTGTGAAGATTGAAACATTCTTATTAAGGAAAGTTAGGAATATAGAGACTGTTATTGAGAATCACATTTTTCATCACTCTCCTTATCACCCTCATTAAAGTTGTGTTGTTGGAATATGCATATATCTGTGATTATATTGATTGTCCTATTGAATAACTAAATGTTTCAGCGTATTGTAAGCTATGGTCAACTGTGAATTGCTAATCTTTTTTAACGCCATCTTATTCTTGTGATTGTCACATTTTTATCAAATAACTAATCATCCTCTTTAATCCAGAGTTCTTTGCGGTTAAAAAATTAGACATCCTGTTGGAATTGTTGTCTGTACATTCCTGTTGCGTATCAATCTATCCTACATTACCTCTCTGAGCAAGGTACTACGGACAAGGTATGGGGTAGAACACTTTAGGGGAAAGGTCTGTCACATAGCCACCGAACATCTGTGATACCTCTTCCAACCACTTAGACATACCTGGCAACCCCGGGGTGTTACATATAGGGGTAATAAGAGAGAGACAGGTGGTGGTCTCAAAATGAGTTTTACAATGATCCCATATGGAGCAAATGAAGGCAAAAACTGAGTGAGATCGAGCAAGTTTGGGTCTATCTGAAGGGGATAATCCTACTATGAATGTGTTCTATTTTTGTATTTTAATTTCTAAAAAAAATGGTAGAGAAAATTAATAAAAAATATGTTTGGACAATAGGGGTTAAGGAAGCTAGTATTATGTATATGGGAGCAATGGGTTGGACTAAGCCCTTGTTAATCAGTGTTTTTAGGAGACTTACTTGATTTGCCACAGCTCAAAGTTTTGTCATTGCTGGTAGATGATTTAGCTTACTGCTGAAGATCAAGGGCTCATCATTACATATTTGATACTTAGGGCTGTATATACATAGCGTGTGCTTACTTCTCAGCTTGTTTGACCTTAAAATTGATAGCAGCACTAATATTTAGTGCAAAACATGCCACACTTTGCAATTGATATTACTGCTGTTTTTAAATAATAAAGTATTTTTCTTTCATAAAATCCCTGTGAGTGCATGCTGAGAACTTTTATTTTAGAACAGGTGGAGAGCAATGTGTTTCAATCCTTTACTGTAAGATGAAACAAATGCTGCTACTGTACTAAACATAAAATAATATCAATGCTTTTCATGTGGTGGTACCAGGGCTGTTTCTTGGCAAATTGGCTCCCAGTGCGAACAGTAAAAAATGTGTCACACCCTCCCCCCCCACCCTATAGACATTCTAAAATGCCCCCCATTTAAATGAGGCTTGGACTTGATAAAGTTGGCATGGCCTTAATAAAATGGGCGTGGCCTCACGGGTAAGGACTACCTTACACCCCAGTTTTTGATCCTGCACCAACAGACCTCTGCCAGCACAGGAAAGAAAAATATTGCACCATATTAAGCCCCACACAGTAATACCCCCTGCACCATATTATGCCACACACCACAATGCCGTGATACATTATGCCCTACAGTAAGGCATCTAATTACTTTAAATTACCTGCTCGTTGCCAGGGGTTTCATTCTCTGGGATCCATGCTCATACGTTGCAGGGGTTTCATGCTCTGGGTGTCATGCTCGTTGCCATGGGTGTGTATGCTCATTGCCAGGGATTCCATGCTTGTTGCCAGGGGTTTCATGCTCTGGCTCTGGGTGTCATGCTTGTTCCCAAGGATGTGTAATGCTCATTGCTGGGGTTTCACGTTCTGGCTCAGGGTGTCATGCTTGTTCCCAGACTGTGTAATGCTCATTGCTAGGGGTAATGCTCGTTGCCAGGGGCAATGCTTGTTGCTAGCGATGTATACAGTCGCTGGCGCCAGGCCTCCTATTCTGCCCATAGTACTCCCTGGGGGGTGAAGTTTCACGAAATTACACAGTTGCGTCGGAGGAGGGGGAGCAGGAATGCAACTACTAAGTGCCACGGCGGGCAGAAACAGCACTGGGTGGTACTAAGAGGTATTCAGTACTGGCACCTTTTTTTGTCAAATTCTTAAGGGTTATATTTACTAAAGGCCAATTTTACTCTATTTTCAAAGATTTCAGATAAATTAAAATTAATCTTAATCGATGTTGAGCTTCCAGATCTAAAACACACATTTACTGAGAGATTATTTTTTAATATTTATTTTTAAAGGTTAGTAAATTGATGTTTTAGCCCTGGAAGCCCAACATCGATTTAGATCGATTTTAATTTATCTGAAATTGATGGAAACCGATTAAAATCGGCCTTTGGTAAATATACTCCTAATAATTACTTGGAAATCAGGAAGAAATCAGTGAAATCATTTCACAAATGAATGAAATAGGCTTCTGATCCCTTATTCGGACTAACTTTAGGCGAGTCTTGTCGTAGAAAATAAAACAAAAACACTGAATAATAAGGAATACACAGTCTGTTGACAATGGACTTGATTAAAAAAAGTGCAGTGCCAATGTTTTACGCAGTGAGCTTTTTTTTGTACTGCGCATGTGTCACCACTGCACTGTGCTTACGATGGCTGGCGCAGTGAGGCTTTATTTGCGAAGTGAGTGACCGTACTGACTGTCTGTGGCAGGTAGGAAACGCAGGGGTTTCATAATCGTTTTCAGGGCGTATCCCAGCCAGCGACTGTAAATTCATTCACAGTTGTACTGGCCCAGCGTCTTAAGTGAAACAGACATTCTGAGCAACTAAAAGGTTGTGAAGAAGTTCGATGTTGTGACCAATGTTACCGATGTTTCATCTGTTATATGTAATCGGCGGATATGAGAAGCAGGCAGTGGAAGTCTCTGTGCATAAGGCAGCAGCTAAGGTATTAGCATACATTTGTACATCCGCTTGGTGTGCAGTTGCAGTAGAGATAGCATTTGCATCCTTCTGAGCATCAGGCCAAATTAATATGACATAAAATGCAGAGGTCATAGGGTCAGCACAGTTGCACCGGTTGTAATGTTACTGAATGCACTATAATTGTGTCGGCAGTATAACTGCACATCATGGTTTTTGTGGGTTGAACTAAAATTCATAACAATTTTACTTTTCAAGTCGCTAGGAACCAGTACCTCATATATGAGTCAGACCTTGTGAACACTATTCAGCCAGTCATCCAGGGCTGTCGATGCTTCAGCGTCACATATTTGGCAACACTTTACAGAGAGTATTCGGCCTTCACATCAGTCCCTGCCTCAGTTGATCTTGCAATCTATGGACCTGATTCAGTAAGGATTGCAAATTCTGCTGAGTAGCTGAATTTGCAATCCTTTAGATATCATGCTGAGGGCCGCCCATCGCAGGGCAAGGCTGCACAGCATGCTATCAGTCAGCCCCCACCCCCCTTGACCACACTAAAATTGCAGTCGTGCCGCAATTTCAGCATGTTCGCTAAAAATGAGGTAGCCTCCTGCCGAAGCAGCCTAGCTGCGCCCACAGGAGGCCCGCCGCCATTTTTTCTGATCACAGCGGCTACGCGTGACATCACACAGCGAGCCCAAACATGCCCCCATCACGCCCACTGTTTCTCCATTACTGCAATGCTCCATCTCTGCCTTGGAAATGGAGAGTTGCCGCCCCCCGCGTATTGCGATATAACCTGAATTAGGCCCTATATTCCCTACCACATGCACACACACACACACACACATTCACGCTTTGGTTAATTTGGTCGGGAGCCAATTAACATACCAGTATATTTTTGGAATGTGGGGGGTCATTCCGAGTTGATCGCTCGTTGCTAATTTCCGCAACGGAGCGATTAAGGCAAAAATGCGCATGGTACGCAGTGCGCATGCGCTAAGTATTTTAGCACAAAACTTAGTAGATTTACTCACGTCCGAACGAAGAGTTTTCATCGTTGAAGTGATCGGAGTGTGATTGACAGGAAGTGGGTGTTTCTGGGAGGAAACTGACCGTTTTCTGGGAGTGTGCGGAAAAACGCAGGCGTGCCAGCATAAAACGCGGGAGTGTCTGGAGAAACGGGGGAGTGGCTGGCCGAACGCAGGGCATGTTTGTGACGTCAAACCAGGAACGAAACGGGCTGTGCTGATCGCAGTGTAGGAGTAAGTCTCGAGCTACTCAGAAACTGCTAAGAATTTTCTATTCGCAATTCTGCTAATCTTTCGTTCGCAATTCTGCTAAGCTAAGATACACTGCCAGAGGGCGGCGGCCTAGCGTGTGCAATGCTGCTAAAATCTGCTAGCGAGCGAACAACTCAGAATGACCCCCGTGGAAGGAAACCGGAGTACCCGAACCCATACAAGCACGGGGAGAATATACAAACTCCACACAGTTTGTGGGAATCGAACCCATGACCTCAGTGCTGTGAGGCAGTATAATACTAACCATTACACCATCTGTGCTGCCCCAAATTAATATTCAGGGTTTAGCACAGATGGTTAATGCAAAATTACTGAGGTACTAATTAAGTCACCTGTGCTCAAGCATGGATATCACTAACACCTGAACTGCTAGTGTGCAGAGGACCGAGGTTGGGAATGCCTGGCCTACAAAATGGCTTCCTCTACAGCGGGGCAGGTCTACTCTAGCACTATTAAGCTGTCATCAGTAATCCAATCAATTCATTGTACTTACAAGCGAATAGCCACAGCTCCCCGCCCGCTCATTATTCTAGGGGTCTATAAGAACAGCTATTTTTCACTCGAGTTTTTTTGGTTTTGTCATTTGTTTTCAATGGATAAAAAAAAGGCAAATACCTTTTTTATTCAAAACTTTTTTGCCTTTTTTAACTACTGTAAATGTACTTTTTTACTTATGGAGTACATATTGCGATGGAGACAAAACAGATGGAGCAAACAGAAACCACGTAATAAAGTGGATGAAATGTTGCACATTTTGCGAGCATATGATCATAGATCTATCCTCTTTCACTTTACCTGTGGGTTGTATAACTCATAGGCCCATAAAAATTATCTGTGAGTTACATGTATAGGGCCCCATACACTACATCGATAAGTCTGATGGCTGAAGTCGGAGGCGATTTCTCTTGAACTCTCCCAGGAGTTTCCCGGGAGTGGTTCCATACGAATCGGTACATTTTGCATGCAATGGGCCAGATGTACTAAGCCTGAAAAGTGATAAATATCACAGTGATAAAGTACCAGCCAATCGGCTCCTAACTGTCATTTTTCAAACACAGCCTGTAACATGGCAGTTAGGAGCCGATTGGCTGGTGCTTTATCACAGTGATATTTATCACTTTTTAGACTTAGTACATCTCCCCCAATATATCTTATGTGATCCCAGCCATGTCTGCGCGGGAACCGACATATAACGATCTAGGGGAGCCGATCCGACCCTCACGGGAATGCGCACCGGATCGAAAACACATGCCCGATTTCGCCCGATATATCGGCCCAAATTTGATGAAATCGGGCATTATCGTTCTAGTGTATGGAGCCCTTATCACTTTGATTCAGTCAATTTAGCCCTTAGATTCAAAGCATCAAAATTGTAAAGGGCAAAACCGGGTTGGTTAAATTATTAATGCTTTAGTGGACTATTTACTAAGCCTTGGTTGGAGCTCAAGTCACTGGAGATAAAGTACCAGCCAATCGGCTCCTAACTGCTATGCCACAGGCTGTGTTTGAAAAATGACAGGAACCGATTGGCTGGTACTTTATCTCCAGCGACTTTATCTCCATCCAAGGCTAAGTAAATAGACCCCTAAATCTACCGGCTAATTCGCTGGAATTGCAGCAGTGCTTGCAACCCACATGCTGGTAGATACAATATGGGCCATAAGGTATTGCTCACTAATTCAAAAACAGATGGTCTATTCAAAAATAGACGGGCTCCGCAGGAGACTGGGCACTCTAAAAGAAAGATTAGGTACTATCTGGTGTGCACTGGCTCCTCCCACTATGACCCTCCTCCAGACCTGTTAGGATACTGTGCCCGGAAGAGCTGACACAATAAGGAAGGATTTTGAATCCCGGGTAAGACTCATACCAGCCACACCAATCACACCGTATAACTCGTGATACTACACCCAGTTAACAGTATGAAATATAACAGCCTCTCAACAGATGGCTCAACAATAACCCTTAGTTAGGCAATAACTACATACAAGTATTGCAGACAATCCGCACTTGGGATGGGCGCCCAGCATCCACTACGGACTACGAGAAATAGATTTACCGGTGAGTAAAATCTTATTTTCTCTGACGTCTTAGTGGTTGCTGGGAACTCCGTAAGGACCATGGGGATTATACCAAAGCTCCCAAACGGGCGGGAGAGTGTGGATGACTCTGCAGCACCGAATGAGAGAACTCAAATGAAAACTCAAGGTCCTCCTCAGCCAGGGTATCAATTTTGTAGAATTAAGCAAACGTGTTTGCCCCTGACCAAGTTGCAGCTCGGCAAAATTGTAAAGCCGAGACCCCTCGGGCAGCCGCCCAAGATGAGCCCACTTTCCTCGTGGAATGGGCTTTTACTGATTTAGGATGCGGCAATCCAGCCGCAGAATGCTTCAGCTGAATTGTGCTACAAATTCAGCGAGCAATAGTCTGCTTAGAAGCAGGAGCACCTATTTTGTTGGGTGCCTACAGGATAAAAAGCGAGTCAGTTTTCCTGACTCCAGCCGTCCTGGAAATATAAATTTTTAAGGCTCTGACTACGTCCAGTAACTTGGAATCTTCCAAGTCCCTAGTAGCCGCAGGCACTACAATAGGTTGGTTCAAGTGAAAAGCTGATACCACCTTAGGGAGAAACTGGGGACGAGTCCTCAATTCTGCCCTATCCATATGGTCTACAGTCCTGTCCTGTGGCGATACAGTCCCTGACGTACTCTGCTGTGCGAGTCACGTAGCACAGTTCAGCTGCTCCACTGCTGCAGATACAAACTTTTTCTGTGTCACCAATGCCCAGGAGTAATCTGGTGCTGCTGAGCAGTCCCTGCGCAGATGTGGACGGAGTAGCTATTGCAAGCAGCAGCGATAGCTCTGTATGGTAATGCAGCAGAAGGCGATGCCTCCTGCTGCAGTAGTGATACTAGCGGCATCCTAGGATCCAGCATGGGATCATTCACATACCATAGGGTGGTTTGCGGCACCCATGGGGATTGCCAGTACACATTATGTAACGGGTTCACTACGATATGCCGGCGGTCGGGCTCCCGGCGACCACCATCCTGGCGCCGGGAGCCTGACTGCCGGCTTACCGACAGTGTGGCGAGTGCAAATGAGCCCCTTGCGGGCTCGCTGCGCTCGCCACGCTACGGGCACGGTGGCGCGCCACACTATTTTATTCTCCCTCCAGGGGGGTCGTGGACCCCCATGAGGGAGAATAAGTGTCGGTATGCCGGCTGTCGGGATCCCAGCGCCGGTATACTGTGCGCCGGGATCTCGTCAGTCGGCATACTGAAGACCACCCTATGTAACAGTGTCCCCAATTCACATTATGACATAGTGTACCCAATTCATATTATGCTGTGTTCATTTTGACAAGGATTTTAAATTTAGTTTTAATCTTAGTTGCTTACTTAAAATTGTTTATAGTCACACTTTAGTCTATTTTTTTTGCTTTGTTTTAGTCAAGATTTAGTCAGTGGATCTCAGTTTTCATTTGAGTCGATGTTTTAGTCATAACTTTTGCAAACAGTTTAATGATACTGTAATGGATTTTGCTGAAGAACATTTCTCTAAAATTACCTTGAGAAGTTTGCATCTGGACTTATAATAGTACTCCCAGGGCCGGTTCTAGACCTTGTGGCGCTCAGGGCGAAAGTTTCCATTGGCGCTCCCCCCCCTCCCCCCCGAGACGTCAAAATAGGGTTAGTGCGCAATAAAAAAAATGGGAGCGTGTCTTCATAGGAAAGGGGCGTGGTCAGTTTTGCTCCCTGTAGTTTTGCCCCCTGTAGCGTTGGGCACCCTGTAGAGCTGTGCCCACAGTAGCTGTGTTGTGCCCCCTGCAGCTGTTGTGCCCCCAGTAGCTGTTATGCCCCCTGCAGCTGTGCCCCCAGTAGCTGTTATACCCCCCTGCAGCTGTGCCCCCATTAGTTGTGGCCCCAGTAGTTGTGCCCCCTGCAGCTGTGCCCCCATTAGTTGTGGCCCCAGTAGTTGTGCCCCCTGCAGCTGTGTCCCCAGTAGTTGTGCCCCCCTTAGTGTGCCCCCTGCCACTTTGCCCCCATTAGTTATGGCCCCAGTAGTTGTGCCCCCATTAGTTGTGCCCCCATTAGTTGTGGCCCTGCAGCTGTGCCCCCATTAGTTGTGCCCCCTGCAGCTGTGCCCCCATTAGTTGTGGCCCCTGCAGCTGTGACCCCATTAGTTGTGGCCCTAATAGTTGTGCCCCCATTAGTTGTATAAAAAATACTTACCAGCTACATTCCTGTTCCCGACCACTGCACTGTCTCCGCCGCCGGCGCCGCTCCTCTGATCTATGGGAGAGACGTCATGACGTCTCTCCCATAGCGCTGCACAGAAAGGCCCTCTCCGCGAAGGGAAACTAGACGCTACCTAACTGCGCGTCTAGATTCCCTTCGCAGAGAGGACCTTTTCAAACCCGCTGCCGCCATCCTAGTTAGTAGCGGCTCTTGCGATGGCGGCAGCGCCCCTGGGATAGCGGCGCCCCGGGCAAAAGTACTGCTTGCCCGTGGCAAGACCCGCTACTGAGTACTCCCATATATTATATACAATGTAATGCCTTAAATTTGTTAAAAACAAACAAGTGTGATACACAATACTATTCCCTTCACAGCAGATCATATTTATTTTCTGCAAATATCTTGAACATATCATTTAATTTAAAAACCTACTTGCAGTGTTAATTCCAGTGTCCTCTGAAAAGAATTTTAAATTTAGTTTTAGTCTTAGTCACTTTGTTTTGCTTTGTAAAAGTTAAGATTTAGTCAGTGGATCTCAATTTTCATTTTAAACTAATTTTAGTCCTGAAATAAACTGTTGATGAATACGTTTAGTCAGAAATTTTTGTTGACAAAATGAACACTGATATTATGCCACACTATAGTGCCTCCATTTCATATTGTGTCACATTACAGTGCCCCAGTTCATATTATGTAACATAATGCCCTCCAGTTTATTTTATATCACATTACAATGAGCAGGTCCAGGGGCATACCTAGATACAGTGCATCCGGAAAGTATTCACAACGCTTCACTTTTTCCACATTTTGTTATGTTACAGCCTTATTCCAAGATGGAATAAATAAATTTTTTACCTCAAAATTCTACACACAATACCCCATAATGACAACGTGAAAAAAGTTTTGGGGAGATTTTTGCAAATGTATTAAAAATAAAAAACTTAGAAATCACATGTATATAAGTATTCACAGCCTTTGCCATGAAGCTCAAAATTGAGCTCATTTGCATCCTGTTTCCACTGATCATCCTTGATATGTTTCTACAGCTTAATTGTTCACCTGTGGTAAATTAAGTTGATTGGACATGATTTGGAAAGGCACACACCTGTCTATATAAGGTCCCACACTTGACAGTGCATGTCTGAGCACACACCAAGTATGAAGTCAAAGGAATTGTCTGTAGACCTCCGAGACAGGATTGTCTCAAGGCACAAATCTGGGGAAGGGTACCGAAAAATATCTGTTGCTTTGAATGTCCCTATGAGCACAGTGGCTTCCATCATCCATAAACGGAAGAAGTTCGGAACCACCAGGACTCTTCCAAGAGCTGGCCGGCCATCTAAACTGAGCGATCGCGGGAGAAGGGCCGTAGTCAGGGAGGAAACCAGGAACACGATGGTCACTCTGTCAGAGCTACAGCATTCCTCTGTGGAGAGAAGGACAACCATCTCTGCAGCAATCCACCAATCAGGCCTGTATGGTAGATTGGCCAGATGGAAGCCACTCCTTAGTAAAAAGCACATGGCAGTCTGCCTGGAGTTTGCCAAAATGTACCTGAAGGACTCTCATACCATCTGAAAATGACAGTACACCGACGCTTCCCATTCAACCTGATGGAGCTTGAGAGGTGCTGCAAAGAGGCATAGGCAAAACTGCCCAAAGATAGGTTTGCCAAGCTTGTGGCATCATATTCAAAAAGACTTGAAGCTGTAATTGCTTCCAAAGGTGCATCAACAAAGTATTGAGCAAAGGCTGTGAATACTTTTGTACATATGATTTCTTAGTTTATTTTTAATAATTTGGCAAAAATCTCCAAAAATCTTTTTTCATGTTGTCATTATGGGGTATTGTGTGCAGAATTTTGAAGGGAAAAATGAATTTATTCGAGTTTGGAATAAGGCTGTAACATAACAAAATGTGGAAAAAGTGAAGCGCTGTGAATAATTTCCAGATGCACTGTATATCGTAGGCCCCAAGGCAAAAGTTCACTCTGTATACCAACCAATAGTGAAAATGTATTTAACACATGTAACTTTGGTAGGAAAGGTAGGTCCCCCTCAGCTCTGGGCCCCATATCAACTGTAAGAAGTTGAAGAAGCAGTTACGCCAATCCATGCTCCAGAGAAACCCGCTCCGGAAAGGCTGGGACATTCATATTGTAGTCTCATTTGAGCTTTTTATTCCACCTTCCACTTTTGTCAATCTTACTGCCCTGCTCTTTTCCAGCAGTATATCACATAATTTTGGAATTCCATAGTTTGACTGCCTTGTAAAAATTAGGACTTTAGGTATTTGATAAATCACTTGCTTTCCAGTTATTTTAGGGTTGTTTATGTTTGAATTTACATAGCCTTGTAGTATCTCTTGGTTTAACTGGGTGTTGTAAAAGAAAACTAATTTCTGCTGTTGTGCCATAAAGGAGGATAATCAACTGGTAATTACAAAGGAACTTTCTTTTTCAAAACACTAAGCAATTTCATGCAATTCTTGGTAAATATATTACCGGTAAGTAAACTTCAAGTATTTTACCTGGCTAATTTGATAGAAAACAGACTACAGCAGACACAGCATTATAGATTAATAAAATGGATTAATATTACCTAATTTGTGCACATATGGTCACGGTTCTATCCCATTTTACCTCTGTTGTATAAATCACTAAGTCTTGCCCACATGTATTATCGCAGATGATAATAGAATTGTTTCCATTTTTAATAGGAAGCACTGTGTATATTTAAATACATTTTCATTCTAGAAACTACCATGTAATAAACCTGGTAGATAATAGTGACCTTAAAAGTGATTATTTAACCAAATAAGAATCTCTTTACTCTATATTTACAGACATTTCAGAATAAACACATTTGGATTATTTACAGACAGCAAAACACTACAGCAATCATTCATATTCATTAACATGTACTAGACAGATTGATTGCTGATTGGCTGATAGCTATTGACATCGCTGCATTTTGTAGCAACAAAAATAAATCACCATTGGAGTAGATTATAAGCATCCAGTCTACTGATACAGTCAATAAAATGGTTATACATGAAAACAATACTGTATAGCACAGGAAGTTTATATGTTTTTCTCTGCTTGTAAAATATTTAACATGTAGCAGTCTTTTTTTTGTCTGCAGGTTTGTGTTTATTTGGATTTTAGCAGGCTGCAAGATGGACCCTCCAATAAGCTGGATGCCTCAACACTTGTCTGTAGAAAGCATTGTGATCTCTGGAGCTCCTTCCAAGAAATGATGCAGCGTGCGACCACGGTGTATGCGTGGTCTTCTGATAATTGCTCAGCTGCGTAAATATCAGCATTGCATACAAATCGTCATCAGGCCCTTCAGCAGAGGCAGAACTCTGGGAGGCAACGGAGTCAGCTGCCGCCGGGCTCCTGCTTTAAAGGGGGGCACCTCTCCTCCTGTTCTGTGTGTTCAGCAACATTAATCAATTAAGTTAATTGACAACAGCCGGTAACTCTTCTGTAGCCAACTTCCCCACTAGCCACTACACCTTACAAATCACACTCTCTTTATTATAGATATACTGGAACCAGGCACCTTACTGATGAAGCTATTTGCTCCTATAAAGGAAGCATGAGAATTCTAACTATATGAAGTTATTTCTCTGACAATTACAAGTAACTTCATATAGTTAGAATTCTCATACTTCCTATGCAACAGCAGATATCTCCATCAGTAAGGTGCATGCTTCCAGTGTATTAGTAACAAAAAAAGGTGAAAGTGTCCCGTGCGCAAAAGCTGCTAGTAATGTTTAAACTCCTGTGAGGTTTCATCCAACCCCTCACCAAAAAGTGCACAAATATACGTATAAAATGGAGAGTAAAACTTAACCAGCGCTTGTGTATAGACGTTCAAGGTCTGACGTATTTCTTATCTATTCGTCCTCATAGTAAATCATGTAAAGGAAAAAGATGTATATAGCATAACACCCTTTTAATTATCATAAATGATGTAAACAAAGTAAAAACAAGTAAAAACAATTGTAGTGAATAGCACAAATCCTGGAGTGTTAATAGGTGCAGTGGGTAATTACCAGATGTTCTAGAACTGTGGTTAAATGGGCTCACGACCCATGCTTTATCTGAACACTTCAGAGTACAACATCAGAGTAATACCTCTGGTATAAAACAATTCTGCGGTCTCAAACATGTCAAAGGGCACTGGAGACGAAAAGATATTGCGTCCCAGTTAGCCAAGGCTGAAATGAAAGCCATTTACAATCTAGGCACTTTAAAGCCAGGGGGTCTAAATCAGGATTTTGAGGTTAAGTGGTTTTTATAGTTTTAATTATAGGCCCTATACCTCTGGTCTTTTTACATACTTCCTACATTTTTATCCTTTAAATTCATATTTCTCTATATTTATATTTTTATACATTTATCTTTGTACTCTCCAGTGTATTAGGTTGTGGGTTCTAATCCTGGATATGACACTTGCAAATTAATTGTCAGAGAAATAATCAGCATTGGGAGGGACTGAGCAGATCTATGTAGTGTGTGGCTGGACCCCTACATAGATCTGCCTAGTTGCAATGGTTTTGTAGTAGCTTCATATAGTTAGAATCTGCAGGCTTACTATGCAGGAGCAAATTAAATACATGAACATAGATATTAGGGCATTGTTATCTGCTTCCACTATCCGCACTAGAATAGTATTGAGCTTGAATGAAAAGATGGAAGATGTGTTTGTGGTCTGAAGTGGTAGACAGAATTTTGCTGTGGCCTCTAAGGCACTTTTTGGTGAGGGGTTGGAGGAAACCTCACAGGAGTTTAAACATTACTAGCAGCTTTTGCGCACGGGACACTTTCACCTTTTTTGTTATATTGTTCCTTTCTTCTGTTGGGAGTGATCTGTGCTGCATAATATGTTTAGCATAAGGGAGAATCGAAAATCCACGTTTGACTATGTCTTTAGGGAGGAAGGGAACTCTATAGTCCTGCTAGATGAAAATCTGGAGGGACTGATGAAAAAACTAGAGACAGTCCTCCTCAGAGAAAACAGAATCTGGTGGGAGGTGGTAACCCTTGAGAGGTACCTCTCCCACCAGATCATCCCGAGAGGGTTACAAATACAGAAAGAAGCCACTTTTGCGTCAGCAAACGATGGGTTCACATTAGAATGGAATAGGATACTGAAAACGTGTTCCATATCCTTGATGAACTTGATTATTAATGACAGAAAACAAGAACTTAAGAAACTAGAGGAGGATATAGAAAATTACCGTACCCTGGTTAACCCTTTCAAAGAACTTAAAGAATATCAGGATTTGGAGAAAAGGATAGAGAATAGTTTGAAGAAAAATGAGAAACTCCTGATAGATAAGAAAGTGAGGAAGTTTAATAGGGATAGAAAATGGGAATCCTCAAGCAAACAGAAAGATACTGACGAAGATGAATTAGATTGTAGGGAAATAGAGACATGTACGCATTCTCCTGAGAAGTCTCCAGCACAAAATAAGAACAGAAGGATTCTGACCTATCCTGATAACGGAAAAAGAATGCACCAAGGAACAAGACCCTATAGACCCAATGCCCAGAGATATATTAAGAATAGATCAAGACCACCACAATCCAGAAGTAGTCCAGGACCCAGGGAATATAGGGAGGATGAGAGGGAATGGCGCCTTAGGGACCAGAGAATAACCAGATTCAGAACCGATCAGACGATTAGGAATAGGCATGGAAATACACGGCACGACGATAGAAGATGGGAAAGAGATCACTCTCCTAATAAAGGATGGAGAGATAACAGATTTAGACCGTTGGAGGAATGCACTCAATCCCCCTCTTTTTTAGGCAGGGGGAGGAGACAAGGGTATATAAGATGAGTAAGAGAGGAACCCAGGGTGGAAAGAGACAGGGGAAGGGTAGACAGAGGAAAAGAAAGGCAAGGAGAAATCCATCTAAGCCGGCCTCTCAGCCTAAAGAATCAGGGCAGTCAGAAATGAAGATCTTCAACTTAAGCAACCACATTTTGGCTAAAGAAGAAATTTCCCTCTTAGAAAAGGGTCTCAAGTATGCACCAGCACTTCCCCTCAACAAATTCACCACTTTTGTAGATTTGCACAAATTTATAAGAAAGATTAGTATTAAGAAATTTTGTATCATGAAAGGAGACGAAAATTCTGGAAATTCAGCTACCCATGACACCCCTTTTAAACCCAAATCAATTTTTAACCCCACTTTTGTACGGGGGAATTTTATGGAAACTTTTTTAAAACTCGTGTCTGACGATATACAAGAAATGTCAACGAAGGTTTCCAAACCAAACCTCACATTTAAAGAACGGGAAGCATTGAAGACCTTGAGAGATATTGATGATCTCGTTATAAAACCGGCAGACAAAGGGGGAGGTGTAGTCATAATGACAAGGGATGATTACGAAAGAGAAGTCTTACGACAACTTGAAGAGGGCCAAACATATAAGAAGCTGAGGTCGGACCCTACAAACAATATAAAGAAAGCACTGTTTAAAATGGTGGAGGATTCCACCATAAAAAGTATCCTCACAGAAAGAGAGCAAAAATTTTTATGCATAGAGGAACCTATCATTCCAGTCCTATATATCTTACCCAAGGTTCATAAAGACCTGGTGAGACCTCCGGGCCGCCCTATTGTATCAGGAATAGGCTCCATCACCTCCAATCTTTCGGAGTTTATCGATTTTTATTTACAGCCCTTGGTTTTTAAAAACAGAGCACATTTGAAAGATACTAAAGACTTTCTAAATGTGATTGCAGAAATACAGTGGGAAGAGGGGCTTATGTTAGTAACGGCTGACGTGAGGTCCCTCTACACAATTATAGAACACCATGCAGGCATGGAAGCCCTGATAATAGCCCTAGGAAAAAGCGAACTGGATGAAGGATTACAGGATTTTATTCAGAAGGGTGTTTTATTCATTTTAGAGAATAATTATATCTCTTTTAACAATTTATTCTATCTGCAAAACATCGGGACAGCGATGGGCACCAGGTTCGCCCCAAGTTATGCCAACTTGTTCATGGGGCAGTGGGAGGAGGATAATATCTGGACCCACTGTCCCTTTGGGGCGAACCTGGTGACCTGGAAAAGATATATAGACGATGTCTTTTTTATTTGGAGAGGGGGAGAGGAACTTTTAGATCATTTTTTTACATATCTGAATACCAACAGTTTGAACATTTTCTTCACATTTGAGAAAAATGAGACCAGGATTAATTTCCTAGATATTACTGTATTCATAGAGAATGGTAAAGTACAAACCATGAATTTTAGGAAACCTACAGACTCTGGTATGTACATAGGAGCCACGAGCTGCCACCATCCGGACTGGCTGGGTTCAATCCCAGAAGGTCAGTTCCGACGGTTAAAACGTAACTGTACAGAGATACAGACGTATGAAACACAAGCAGAAGTTATGGCAGCGAGATTTACAGCATCAGGATACTCGAAGGAGAAGATTGACAATGTGAAGAGTAAGGTAGCCCTTATTGACAGGGATCAATTACTCGCATCGAAAGAGAAGGAGAAAGGAGGAACGGATTATGACTGGGCATTCGTCACATCCTTTACGAGTCAATATAGGAATGTTGAAAGATCACTAAAAAAACATTGGGAGATATTAAGAAAGGATCCTATCATTGGAGGAGAGATCCCGTCTAAACCAAAATGTATTTTCAAAAAGGCGCCCAATTTAAAAACCAGCCTTGTAAGAAGTGCCCAGCCCCCGAAGAAGGCAATGTGTACAATTAAATCGAAGGGATTCTTCCGGTGCGGGTTATGTTTGGGATGTCGTGGGGTAACAAACACGAGTAGTAAACTGACAGAATTATCTATTAATGGCCATGAATGCAAAATAGATGATTTTGTAACCTGCAACACTTCTAATGTTGTTTATGGTACATTGGCCGCACCTCGAGACCCCTTAAAATCCGTGTTAGTGAGCATTTGAGAAATATTAGAAATGGGCTCACGACCCATGCTTTATCTGAACACTTCAGAGTACAACATCAGAGTAATACCTCTGGTATAAAACAATTCTGCGGTCTCAAACATGTCAAAGGGCACTGGAGACGAAAAGATATTGCGTCCCAGTTAGCCAAGGCTGAAATGAAAGCCATTTACAATCTAGGCACTTTAAAGCCAGGGGGTCTAAATCAGGATTTTGAGGTTAAGTGGTTTTTATAGTTTTAATTATAGGCCCTATACCTCTGGTCTTTTTACATACTTCCTACACATTTTTATCCTTTAAATTCATATTTCTCTATATTTATATTTTTATACATTTATCTTTGTAAGGGTAGTCTGAATGTATACGTTCAGATAAGGCACTGCACTAACTAACATACACTGGAATTACGTGCATTGTAAAATGATGTCTTAATCCTATAGATAAATTCGAGCCCGGTATGGATATATACTGACAGACACAAAGACTTGTATCACTATGGCAACCAGGAGGTTTGGCCGACGCATGAGAGCGTGGTGATGTATACCGCTTTGAGACATACTTCCGGACCGGAAGTACGTGTTTCTACGGCAACAGAGACGCGGTCAGACGCAGGAGCTATACAAACAGACGGGTTACCAGGACAACGGGGGAAGTGACGCACAGGTCCAGCAGAGGACCACGGAACTTTAGATGATTAATGTATAGGGTCCAGCTGGACCTGCTGGACAATGATTGGTGGATGGTTTTGTTAAATATCTGGAGTAAGAAGGAGAGTGATACTGCACTATTTGCACCTTGAAAAAGACCCCAGCCCGGGGTGGAAACGCGTTGGTGAGATCCAGGGAGGCGTTTACGGGTTTGCAGTGGAGTGGAGACACGGTTGTAACATCACGAGACCGAACACTGGGGGAAATCCGGAATCCTTGCAGTTAAATCTCTATGCCCATTTAGAACTGTTTAACCACAGTTCTAGAACATCTGGTAATTACCCACTGCACCTATTAACACTCCAGGATTTGTGCTATTCACTACAATTGTTTTTACTTGTTTTTACTTTGTTTACATCATTTATGATAATTAAAAGGGTGTTATGCTATATACATCTTTTTCCTTTACATTATTTACTATGAGGACGAATAGATAAGAAATACGTCAGACCTTGAACGTCTATACACAAGCGCTGGTTAAGTTTTACTCTCCAGTGTATTAGGTTGTGGGTTCTAATCCTGGATATGACACTTGCAAATTAATTGTCAGAGAAATAATCAGCATTGGGAGGGACTGAGCAGATCTATGTAGTGTGTGGCTGGACCCCTACATAGATCTGCCTAGTTGCAATGGTTTTGTAGTAGCTTCATATAGTTAGAATCTGCAGGCTTACTATGCAGGAGCAAATTAAATACATGAACATAGATATTAGGGCATTGTTATCTGCTTCCACTATCCGCACTAGAATAGTATTGAGCTTGAATGAAAAGATGGAAGATGTGTTTGTGGTCTGAAGTGGTAGACAGAATTTTGCTGTGGCCTCTAAGGCAGTGGCGGAACTCCCTGAGGCAATGGTGGTATAGCCCTCTGGATCCCAGCTGTCAGAGGTGCACCAAGGAGCAGGTCCAGCAACAGGGGCATACAGTTGTACTTGGACCTGGAGGTGCCCTCATATAAATCAATCTATAATAACTCCCTGTGCCCTGCTGACCACTGCAGCGGTGCAGGCCAGAAGTTATAGATGGATGTATCTGTAGGGGCGGGGAGCCGCTGTCTCTTTATCTTTCAGAGAGAGACACTGCAAGATCTGTCTGGAGACAGAAGGGGCTTGCTATATCTGTAGAGAAGAGTCCCTGTTGGGGGTGGGGTGACAGAAGGGGTTGGCTGGAGCTGGAAAGACAATGGAAAGCGGAAGAGACAGAAAGGGACTGGCTGGAGCTGGAGAGACACTGGTGGGCTCGAGCGACAGAAAGAGGCTGGCAAGACATAAGGGAGCTCACTCAAGCTGTAGATAAAAGGGGACTGGGGTCTGGAGAGACAGAAGGGGTCTGAATGGAGATGCTGGGGGGTGGGCAGCAGAGAGATAGAAGGGGGCTGGTTGGAACTGGAGAGACACTGGGGTCTGCAATGACAGAAGGGGTCTGACTGGACCTAGTGAGGCACTGGGGAGCTGGAGGGACATTGGGAGGCTTGAGAGACAGAAGGAATCCGACTGGTGCCGGAGAGACACTGGGGGGCTGGTTAGACATTGCAGAACTGGAGAGACGCTGTGGAGCTGGAGCTGCAGAAACACAGGGCAATGACACCAGAGATACAAAAAGGGAGATGAGGCAGAAGAGAACTGAGGGGAACTGGCTGAGATTATCGCATCTTATTATTATTTTTTTATTTTGTTTGGGGGGGGGGGGGTTGGAGTTGTTCCTCAAAGGAAAAATAAAAAGAGCATCCAAATAAACTGTTATTATTGAAAAAAAGATAAATAGGTGGGATTTCTATACATGAATTCCTTGGCGATGCTCCCTAGAGTTGAATAGACGCAAAACATAAAACCTCTTTTTGGGGCACGCTTATATACTGGGGAAGAGGGGGCTCCACCATCTATTTACTCCAGGTGCCTTTGATATAATGATCAATTTGTCACCCTGTCTCTGAAGCAAATCCAAGATATCCTCTAGTAGCAGAATGTAAAGATCTCTTATCTCTGTTCACCTTCCATGCCAAAGATTGCCCATGAAACATATTCTGCTTTGTCAAATCTACATTTCTCAGCTCATCAATCATCGATACTCCTCTGGTTTTAGGTAGGACAGGTCAAGACTTTGTTGGTAATCTTCCAATCTCTGCCTGTTCGCTGCTTCTTTGAAATATTTATTCACATGGTTTAAGATTTGCTCTCTTTCAGCTGGTCTGAATACTTGGCAATGTTGCCCATTAGAAGGGGATACTTTGTAAAACTTTGCATCCGTTAGAATAATGCTCTTCAGCTGCAAATGCCTACACAAAAGATTAAATCTTTGCATCCTGAACAAACATTAAGAACTTCGAGTCTTTCTTCTGTCATGACTTTTTCATCTCCAGAGCAAAGGGCTGGTTACTACAGAAAATGGCTGTTGCTTGCTTAGTTTCTCTTCTTCAGGCCTACAAAACCATCTTAGAACATCATCTCCAACCTGTTTAGTAACAGAGTTTTCATAATGATCTCTGGCAGAATTGATAAATTATTTTTAGGCCAACATGAAGCAGAAAGCTCTCCTCCAGATGCAAAAACAGACTTTCAGTGGGTGTTAAGTTGTTTTTCCATATCACTCACTGGTGAAACACCTGTTTAAAGATATTCAGGGACTGATTCTGAACCAGACACAGCCTAGTCTATGTCTGCGTCTTTTGCAGTTATTACTTCTGTGACAATATGCAAATGCCGCTACAAGTCCTTACCTGGTGTACAAGCATAATTAGGAATGTGCAAAGGTCTAAGATGCCCACTTTGAGTGTCTTTAGATGCAACATCGAAACTTCCACCAGTTTGGCAGGTGCAGATTATGCACCTGAATATGGCCTCCTATGTGAACTACTCTGCATCTCTGTACACAACTACTATCAGTGAAGGTTATGGAGTTTGGTCCCGGGGAAGTAAAATTTTACTACTGACCAATTGTTCCTGCCTGCCTGACTGAGTTGTACGCAGCCGAACAGGGGATTGTTCATTGCTGGTTTATTGGGATGCGTTCAGCATCTTGGCGGTCAGGATGCAGACGGTCCCCTATCCACGGTGCTCAGCACATCAGAGCTTGTGGAGGGCAGCTGTTGAGTAAATACTGCCCAGCCACCTTCTCACCAGCAGGAGCAGTGTTCCCACTGCACTGTAAGTAACACTTCCCATATAGTGCAAACACCGGTCTTCATCATTTGTATTAATAACTAACGCTGTAATCCAGATTGGTGCTCTAGTGCAATTCAGCCCTGACTGTACCCTTTTGTGGAATACACACTCCTCTACTACACGGAGTTCATGGGTTACATAACAGGGGGACCCGTTACAGCTTAGTCATTCCCCCATGAGGTAGCATTTTGCTAACATCCAGCTGTTAGTCACTGCACATTGCAGAGTATTGATTACATGCTGAGTCAGTTGTTCCATCACAGTGTGAATTTATGCAGTCTTGTCTGGCACATTCTATTGCCTCTAACAGTTCTAATATCTCTGGCATAAGGGACCTTATTATTAATTTTACTTGTTGTGCAGACTGGAATTGATCACACTTATCACGGAGAGCAAAGTTATATGAGACTTCTCTTTACATCTATATTTGCATTTTTAATGTTAGTAGATTATTCCTTTTTATTTTAGACCAATTAGCTGTGTTTATGTATGTTTTCTACTCACAGAAGCTACCATGTACATTTTAATAGGACGTATTTATAATAAATTACCTATTGCTTGCATACTATTGGTTCAGCCTGTGCTTGCAGGGCCACCCCATACCTTTTACTACTATCAGTGAAATGCCTGCAACACGCCCGTAAATGCCCACCAGATGGGCCATAACCGTGCAACCACTTTGCCACTTCCCTCTCGCCACCCAGGAATACCCAATACATTTTCAAGACATTTCCAAGACTTTGGGTGTCCCGTGTTTCTCAATCACAACTGCAAATCTGTGCACGTAAACGCTGGCTGCATGCACAGCACGAATAAGTCACTCATCTATGTACGATATCGGCAGTGATTGCTCTGTATAGAACAGTTCATACATTTATATGACTTCTTGCTGCTTGATGTTGTGCAGTTTCAGCCGCTGTAGAATATCTCTGCTTACAATCTGATGCCAAGTTGAGAGGTTCCATTACCAGGTCTGAACAAGATATTTCAGCTTCACTTTGCATTTCCTCATGTTGTCCAACTTTTAGGAAGGTTTTTGTGTGCTATATTCACTAAGCCAATCAATGTCTAACCTCTACCTGCAATAGTTCCAGTGTAGGTGATAGCAAATCAAAAAGGGAACCTGAAGTTCATGAACTTCCATCACAAGAGTCAGAGAAATGAAATCCTTCCATAGATGATTCCATATATCCACCCAATTCCCTGCAACCATCAGGCAAGGTGTAGACTGAGCCAATATTGAGTGGTGAATAAAACAGGTAAAAAGTATTAGGCCCATGCTTGAAGAGTCCCCTGGAAAGCTGCCTGCTTTCTACTGGTTGAGGATTTGTGGACTTGCATGGCACTAAAAAGTACTTTAAGTCCTTTCTGTGTGGGTCACCATGGATGACCTAAGATACTGGAAAGCTATCTGCACTTACCTGCATGGGTCCTATTTGCCAGCTGCTTCCTAGACACCCACTCTGAAGACCAACAAAAGACCCAACAACTTCCAAATATTTTTTTTTTTTTAAAGTGACTGTTTATACCAATACTGGAAAGACATTTACCTCCTTAAAACTGATGGAACTCTTTCTTGGCAGCCTAATGTAACAAGACATCTGTTCAACCTATTAGCCAAAGATTACTATTTGAATAATCAATAAATAAAATAGCAACTAAATAAAAATTTACTAATCATAAACATTTATAATAAAATGATAAGGTAAGTAATGTAAAAGTAGGTCCCTTATTTATTTTTTTAGCCAGAAGCGTTTTATAAAAACATTCATGATTTAAGAACAATATTCCGTCTTCTTAAAGTTGCAAACATCTTATGTTTCCCAATAAACTTTGCAGCAGCTGAGGAGTCATAATTACTCTCTATATATGTTATCTAGATACACTGGACACAATTTCTGTCCATGGTTATGCATAATGAGAAGGATTTTTGGTTATAAATGGGCTAAACCAATTAATAACATTTTGTGCATGTATATATATTATATGTGTGTGTTTGTGTGTGTATATATAAAAATAATCCAGCAATATTCGTTTCACTTAAAGGAATGATGTCCACTAATTTTATTTTAATATGTATTCCTTGATAAGAGGAACTGCTAATATTGTTATTCATTTTGCTGCAAAATTATGGCTGTAAAATCTTATCAGATCCCTCTTTAACACTAAAGGTTTAGCGTTCTAGAAAATGCTACTACATTGTTGGTAAAAATACTAATCTCCCTGAGACTCCTGACTGTCTACCAATTTCTATTGTACAGAGAGTGCTCAAGAGCTCAGACTTGGTTTAAGATGTAATTGATGAATGCTGGTTAAAATCCGATCACACAGATAGATAGGTTACATACAACTTTAATGTTTATTTTTCCATCCCAGGGCAACAGAAAAATTAATGACAATAAATGGCAAACAATCTTATTATAAACTGAAGGATACGATTGAAAAAAACATGTATGAACTACCCTTTTGAAATTGATAAGCCAATTGCACAACCTTTTATAGGACGTGCTATTAAAATTGATGACTGTACAGACTTAGACATGGGCAATATAATTTTTTTATTTTTTTCTACATCTAATAAAAAAAAATTCAAAGAGTATAGTGAAATATTATTTCCTGGAGATTAAAGTATAAATGGAACTGTATTTAATCAATAGAAAGTGCTTTAAAAATGAGGGGAAAAAAGTGAAGGTTCAAATTTGAAATTGCAAATAATTTGGATGGGTTATAATTTGTTTTTCCGAGTCAGAGTCTGCTGGAGGTTTTCTATTAATTGAGCTCTCAGTCCAGCAGTTGGACATATGACTATAGTGTTCACTTATCTAGCATAGCTGTGATGGTTAAAAGCCTCTCTGGTTTGTCACAGAGTTTAATATGCACCCAACATAATTATGCAGGATTCACTGTGCTATCAAACTGCAATTCAAATTAGTTCAGGATTAAAGGCACAGAACAGTACTGCTTCCTTAATTGCATTGTACTGTGCTGATCACATTCAAATACCCATTACTCATTCCCTCTGTGGAGCAATAAGTCAGGGGGATTAATATTCAGGCAGGTGACAGGGCCAAGCCATTAAAAGGCAGTTATGCAGAAAGCATGGCTGGTTTTATTCACGTTAATGAAATCAGTGAAATGAAACTGTAATAGATTTATCAAAGCTCAGATG
This sequence comes from Pseudophryne corroboree, assembly GCF_028390025.1. Taxonomy (NCBI): domain Eukaryota; kingdom Metazoa; phylum Chordata; class Amphibia; order Anura; family Myobatrachidae; genus Pseudophryne; species Pseudophryne corroboree. The sequence goes on from NC_086450.1 coordinate 140,613,221, forward strand.
GATTTGCCGTAAATCAGTTTGATTCAGGCAATCAAACTGGACAATAGAGATAGTTTTCAACTATAGCAATGGATGTCAGAATGCAGCATGTGAGAAGTACTGATATTCTTCATGTATGGATTAGGTATACCCTCAGTGCATAGACATGATTCCCAAAGCACTGCATTTCCTTTTCTTTTTTTCTGTCTTGTGAACTATGTGTCTGGCACTGATAATACAACCAGCAAAGCTACCAAGCTCCTTTAAATTGCATGAACACAATTTTTCCGCTGTACCAAACCGGGCATCTCTTCAATTTCCTAACTGTAAAGGTTTAAAAATGATAATTATAATTACAAAAAATAAACTTCAGATTTGTATTTGTGTGCAAATGTTTGATCTAATAATCAAATAATTCAAAATCTAGAAATTAAAATTAAAGTAAAATAGTCCTTGATTTTATATATATATATATATATATATATATAGATATAAATAGATATATATAGATATATATAGATAGATCTATATATCCATCCCTACACTTTTTTATTTTTTATTTTATGGTTACATGTATCAGTAGAAGAAAGCACTGACTAATCTTACTTTAGGGGATATAACTGTTGTTGATCTATTTTTAAGTGATGTCTAATTGATGAACTAGTATGCTTTCCATTAGAGGGCAGTGTTGGAAAAGAAACATCACTTTTTTTTATTTTATTCAAAGCTCAAAAAAAATCCAAAATGGACAACTAAAAAAAAAACTTTTTTTTCCAAAATAAAACAATATGATAAACAACTAACAAATATTAAACAAAATCTACCCATGTAATTGAAGATTTAAAGTAATCTTAATTCTAGGAAAAATAAATATTTGAAGCCATGTCAGTGCTGATATTTAATTAAAGTGCAGCAATTCAAATTAAACAGAGCACACAGAGGATTGGAATTTTTTTTCTTTAATTTTAAAATTATTAAAATGGCAAGAACCAAAATAACAAAAACACAACTGAAAAAATAAGTATGTTAAGTAGTTAATATTAAAGGGATTTAAAATATGGAAAAAGGCATACTGCTCCGTGCCCAATATATTCCAATCAATAGATAAGCCCACTACATTTCACTCTTGTTAAGGAGTTAATGGTGAAATCCAGGCTCTTTAAACCTAATAGCCTCATGGGTGTTTTATAGAGGGTGTTTATAATGAGATTCCAAAAGCTGGTGAAACCAGGAAGGGATCTGTATGAAAAAAATGCATCATGTAGGCAAAACCTTAATTTTAATTGGTATATTTTTTATGTAAAGAAATCAAATTGTTTAATACATGCCTCTGCTTTTTTATGGTCTAACATAGAAAAAAGGTTTATTGTGTCTGCTGTTTGAAAGAACATTTATTTTACTGTTAATCAACTTTGTAGACATATACATGTCCACATAAATGTATAATGGATAATAACATGCTGAAAAATTCAGAACCTGGATGAAATACCGAATATTTATTTAGAAAAAACTTACCAATACATTTACATGCATTTTAACATTAATTCTTAGATAATATATAGGTATAAAAAAAATAAAAAATAAGCAGTATAGTTTATAGTCAATAATTTTGCAGATATCTATAGATATTTGCTACTTTTAAAAGCTCAAGCTACCAGTTAAATTCAAACAGCCAACACTCTCCCTGAGAACACTAAGGCACCAAATAAAGGAAAAGAAATAATTTATGAAAACATGGTGTACTATCATTTTCTCATTTTTCTGCAATAAGGATTGCAAATGATTCATGGGGAAAATGAAATATATTTCCCTGTCACTTCAATAAATTGTAGATTTACAGCTTCCTGACTTGAACAGAAAATACTCAGTATGCATGAGAATAAGCTGAAAATGAGCTAATTGTATAATGTAAATGGGTAAATGTGACTATGCCTGATATATACAGAATATTCCTTTATGTATATTTTGCTCTCTGAGGATGTTTAATTATGACTCTTGTTACATCACTTTACCTTGCATAAGCGAATGTTTAATAGTTCAACCAAATTATATTTACATCACTTTGATGAAGGGATTAAAATATGTTCGTAAAACAGAATCTTATCAGACGAGTAAAGGGTATGAACAGAGGATACATTTCCTGGTTCTATTCTTTTTAGAATAGAAGCTAACCCTGTGTTATTAAAGGAAAAAGATAAAACGATTATAAAAGTGACAATTTTTCTACCAATATTTCAATATATTTTTAAAGTTGAGTGATGCCAATTCCAATAATTTATACTGAAAATAAATTCTTAAATAAATGAACAAACTTAATCCATATTCCCATGTACAGCCAGAGCGTTGTCCAAAAGGTACCGCTCAGTACAGGGTATATTACATTTTTGTCCACTTGGGGCAGTACTGCAAAAATCTATTATTTATATTTTATTTCACCCTAACAGAACAAGCTGGAAGCCAGCTGCCAATCATTCTAATAAATACAATGATTTGCAAAAATGGTGGTGGCTATGTGTTTTGCTGAATATTTCTAGAAATATAAATTAGAAATAAATTCTACTCTTAGATTTAGTTAATGCATTTTCCCTTTCAGTGAAAAGTCTATATACAGTACATAATACTTGAACACAAACACACACATATATATATATATATATATATATGTTCACAGTAATCTTGTATGGATCTAGTAGGAGTTTATATACGTGGTATGCACATAAATTACAATAAAATAAAAGATGATGGCCACTGAAATGGTTGACATCAACGTGTGCAGGTGGCAGGTATACAAATGCACAAATGTATATGTCCAGATGAATCTATTAATTTTTTTTGTAATATACCATAAGTGCTTTTTCCTGCATCCACGTGTTTAGCAAATAGTGCAGCCCATGTTGTATATACCTGTATGTACCGAAGCATGTTTCTAAACACTCCCTTTCTTTTTCTAGAATCGCATTCCCGTAAATGGAGTGTTATTTTAGGAATCAAGGTGCACCAGATTTTCTCAAAATATAGGTCAGTGTCACCCATAAAGCCTGATTCAGAGATGAACGCATCTGCATTCCCTCTTGCATCTGTGGCAAAGGTGCGGCTGCGAGTATACACAATGCTAGTATCATCTCCTTCCCCTGTTGTACAAGCGTGCATCTGAATATGATAGGCGTGAGATGTCCACTTTCTGCATCTCTGCCCGCTGTAATAGCGCTGGTGATTCTTTAGCCACCACCATCAACACTTGTACTCATATGGCGGGCTCAGTTTCACCATCTGACTTTGGCCTCATATGGCTGTAGCTGAGCACCTGATAATGTGGGCGCTTTCACTGAAGCACAACATGCCCATGAGACACTTTTTTGCATTCACTTCTAGCCACCTCCCAGAGCACTGCCCATTTATCAAACACTGTCCTGATCGCAACAGCTTCTCTGTTTCATGCGTGTGCCATAGGGGTTTTTAGAAATTTTCACATATGAGCGCGTGATAAAAATCAACTAAGTGAACAATTGTCATTGTCTGCGACCCAGGATCAGGCCCTTAGTGTGCTGATAACACTGTGTTGTGTAAAATGATGAGCAGGCAGTCTTTTAAAAGACATAAAAAGTACACTCCAGGGAGGCTTACTAATCATTCCAGCTGAACATTTATAGAAATGCATTGACAAACCAAAATACAATTCATAATATTTCAGACCAAAAACTGCTGCTTCTACTGCTTGTGAGTGTAGGGGACAGGGTGCAAATTTAAATGTGACATTCTAAATTTAATATTTAACAATCTGAAAAAACTTTTGGGATCATCTGTTCCTCCCCAAGCAGATTGCTTTCTCATACCCAACTTTATTGCATTATAAAAATAAACATTTTTGTGCATATCTCCTTGGTTTTAGAACACCTGCCATACTTAAAGGTAAAATTAAAGCTAAAATACAATACATTTTAATATTAAAAGTATATATGCAAATGATGCTTTATTTTTATATAACGTGTAATCCACTATTGCTAGTAGTAGTAGTGTGCATGTTAAGGTTCTCAGTCATCAGTCATTTCAGACTAAAATAGACTACTTCAAAATAATCCAACACAAGAAAGTCTACAGTGTACAGGGGAAATTATGCCCCAATTATTATAGTGCAGACATTGGAATACTGGACTCCTAGGCAACGTGCAACACAGTGTGAATGTGGTGCACTGTCATATGAACTAATAATTCCAACATGGGGCCCGATGTAATGCCATCTGAGGTAGACGGAGGTGCGGGTTGCCGGCTGAACTCTGATTTATTTATTTTTTAAACTGGCAATTAATTACAAAGCATGGTTTTGCCTTGTAAATGATTACCGCTTAAAAAGGAAAAAGTCAGAGTTTCGCCGGCAAACTGCAACTCTGACAGCATTAAATCCAGCTCATGGACTTTATTTTAAGCACGGCTAAACTGCTCTATGGGGGTCATTCCGAGTTGTTCGCTCGCAAGCTGCTTTTAGCAGCTTTGCACACGCTAAGCCGCCGCCTACTGGGAGTGAATCTTAGCGTATCAAAATTGCGAACGAAAGATTAGCAGAATTGCGAATAGACACTTCTTAGCAGTTTCTGATTAGCTCCACACTTACTCGGCATCTGCGATCAGTTCAGTGCTTGTCGTTCCTGGTTTGACGTCACAAACACACCCAGCGTTCGCCCAGACACTCCTCCGTTTCTCCAGCCACTCCCGCGTTTTTCCCAGAAATGGTAGCGTTTTTTCGCACTCACCCATAAAACGGCCAGTTTCCGCCCAGAAACACCCACTTCCTGTCAATCACATTACGATCACCAGAACGAAGAAAAAACCTCGTAATGCCGTGAGTAAAATACCTAACTGCATAGCAAATTTACTTGGCGCAGTCGCACTGCGGACATTGCGCATGCGCATTAGCGACTAATCGCTCCGTTGCGAGAAAAAAATAACGAGCGAACAACTCGGAATTACCCCCTATGTGCATGCCTCTCTGAGAGAGATAAAGTGGAGACAGATGAAGAACCAACCAATCAGCTCCAGTCAATTTTTCGAAACAACCTGTAAAACAACAGGTAGAATCTGATTGTTAGTACTTTATCTCTCCGCTTTATGGGGGTAATTCTGAGTTAATCGCAGCAGGAACTTTGTTAGCAGTTGGGCAAAACCATGTGCACTGCAGGGGAGGCAGATATAACATGTGCAGAGAGAGTTAGATTTGGGTGGATTATTTTGTTTCTGTGCAGGGTAAATACTGGCTGCTTTATTTTTACACTGCAATTTAGATTGCAGATTGAACACACCCCACCCAAATCTAACTCTCTCTGCACATGTTATATCTGCCCCCCCTGCAGTGCACATGGTTTTGCCCAACTGCTAACAAAGTTCCTGCTGCGATCAACTCAGAATTACCCCCTATGTCTCTCCAAGTTTTGATAAATCTCACCTTTTTTCACCAATGCTATCAGGCCTAGCTTGCATCAAGTACTTTACTTATACAAGGAGAATAGGAGACAAGGGAATTACGGTCTAGACCAGTGGTTCCCAATCTGTGTGCCTAGGCACCCTGGGGTGCCTCGGGACACTTGTAGTGTTTAAAGTAAGTAGTACCAACAGTAAGGTTATGATATATTGTTGCACTATGCACCCCCATAAGTCCTGTATAACATCAAGTTCAGACACAATGACATAGATTTCACAGTAACTGTGCTTACAGTATTAAAACATCAGGGAATTAATTCACTGTTCAATGTATTTATTGATTCATGATAATTCGCCAAAAAATGCACATATAGTACATGCTCTTACAGAAGTAAATGAGTACATATTTTTATTATATCAAAGTTAATAAATTATAACAAATTGCAATTTAATATGCTAGATTTGTTTGCAGAGGTCGTTCGTGAATAACAGTGCTTTATCTTTTGGAGACTTGGAAGGACACTGGTTCTAGAGATAATGCCTGTATGGATCTTTCCAGATCCCAGTATATTGAACAACTAAGTCCTTCTTTTATTTATACAGAGAGGAGGCAGCCATTTTGTGGACTATATTCATAAGAATGCAGTCTATTAGTTCGGTGACCTTAATGAAGCATGAGAACATTGTTCCATCCTATTTAATGTCTTATGCCTCAGTGATGTGGTTCCTAGTGAACGGATAGGTTGTTTTCGAGTAAATATTTTTTCAGCCATCTAATGTCACTGGTTAGCAACAAGTTAATAGGCTGTACTGTTTTGAATAAAGGGTCAACCTACAAAATGGTCGCTTTCACTGTGTAGGTAACTGGCATACTTCAGTTCAGGAGTGTTTTGACATGATGTGATAAATGCCCACCATACAACCACAAGAAAAAAGGCAACAAAATAAAAACAAACACAGTGTAATATAATATACCACAGAGATACAGTGCACACCACACACCATTAGAGAGCATACAATATATATGTTTTTTAACATTCATTTCAAATGAGTTGGCATAGAATATAAATCAGTGCATTTTTTTAAATACAAGAAAAGTAACCTATAAAAACCCTGCAAAGTTATCTAAAAGAATACACATGCATTTGTACTATAATGTAATATGTTGGGAGTGTTTTATTAACTAATGCTGGGCATACAATATACAGTTATTAATTGTACTTTATATGTGCTTCACAGATCTGAAAATATAGATCGTCTGAGTTGCTGTATGGTCCAGCATATCCATTCGATGCAATATATTTTAAGTTGCAAATTGGTCACATCGGCGAGTGTATGCACTGCCAGAGCTGACTAATGGGCATTTTCCCTGTTCCATTACTGGGGAGGAACGGGTAAATGTCTCCTCCCTATGGGAGGAATGCAGATATTGTGTGGCCATAACTGTGAGATATCTGCTGGGTGTCTGGTTTACAGATAAATGTCTGACAGGCATTTTATCTGACCATCATGTATGCCCATCATTAGCTTCATAAAGTGACATACAAAGGCTTTAGCTATTTAAAAATATAAAAAAGCAACTTACAATATCTAGGTTTTGTTCCCCAGTATTCATAGCAGTTACATCTTACAGTAGCTTCAAAGAAAATATAGTTTCCCATTCAATATATATATATATATATACACATACATACACACACACACACATATATATATTAAAAACTATAATCAAATATTTTTTTTTTAACACAGAGCAGCAATACATTCCCAAAATCACAGTATGTGACAATCAAAACGTAGGATTCTGCATTCAGCATGCTTAACCAAAGCAAAGCTTGCGCATTAACAAAGACTAAAAGCATGATATTTGGCAAACAGTAGTGAAAACACCCGATATTAAAGGCTGATCACTTCCTAAAATACAGAATCAAAATGTTTAATAGGCTCCAATGTGCTTCCTTTACAACATGTAGTAATAATCATCCCCATATCTATCTGTTCTATCTGTCTTCTGTTGTTCAGTGACATAGGCAATACTAGCAATAACGCATTCACTACTTTAAGACTTACTAATTCTGATCGCTAATTTATTGGGATGTAGTCAGGTGAGCGGCAGTCGGGATCAAAGCGGTCAGCATACAGACACCGGGATCCCGGCCGCCAGGATGCTGGCAGGGGACCCAGGGCTATTCCCACTCATGGGTGTCCATGACACCCATAGAGTGGGAATAGAACCTGTGGCGAGCCCACAGCGTAGTGAGCCTCCAAGGGGATTCGTTGCGCTTGCCCCCCTGCCGGAATCCAAGCGTCGGTATGCTGGCCGGCGGTCACCTGACCCCAACCTAATTTATTCCCTCAAAGGAGAACAAGTTGGCTGTGCAGGTAATGGTGTTTTGTAGTAAATAAACACAATGGTTTTCTGAGCTATAGTTTGACTTGACTCACCTTATTACAGTATACCACTTATCTTAGGGCTGGTGGACATCCTACAGCAATGTTCCCCTCACAGCCACTGATAAAACATTACCTGTCTTAAAAAGCCTGTCTTGGTAAGAATCGAGCAGAGTACTGAATGAGACCCACCACACCAAACAGAACACCCAAGTCTAAGTAAGACATTTTAGCTGACCAAGTATACTTTAGAGTTCCAGCCAAAAAAGGGATTTTAATTTTGGGTGGAAATAAGTTTAAATAACAATGGGGGTCATTCCGAGTTGTTCGCTCGTTATTTTTTTCTCGCAACGGAGTGATTAGTCGCTAATGCGCATGCGCAATGTCCGCA